>NC_081561.1:147442517-147566169 GCF_022355385.1 Mustela nigripes | reverse complement strand
CATCTGCCCTTTACGTGTGTGTGTGTGTGTGGGGTTCTGTGCACGGGGCTGGCATCTGCCCTTTACGTGTGTGTGTGGGGGGGGGGGTTCTGTGCACGGGGATGGCATCTGCCCTTTACGTGTGTGTGTGGGGGGGGGGGTTCTGTGCACGGGGCTGGCATCTGCCCCTTTCGAGGCGTCCTTTCCCACCTCCTCCTCCACTTCCCCCCCGTCCTCCCCCCTCCCCCACTCCCTCCCCCGCCCCCCGCCCCCCTCCCCCCACCATCTCATTATACTGTAAAGAAGGACCTTTGGGAGCAGTTTAGACGCTTCTTGTATTAACGGACGTCCTTGCTCCTGATTTTAAATTTTCTTCACTAAGTATGATGTTTACTACATGTTTTGGGAATACAGCCTTTGCCAAGTTGAAAACATTTTCTTACTCCTATTTTCTGGAAGCGTCTGTGCGGAGGGTGGTGACGTGCTCAGGTCCGGGCTTCTCGGACTGCTCTGACCCAGCGAGGGCTGCCGCGGCGGTCCGCGTCTGGTGGCCATAGCTGACTCGTAGTCAGGAGTGCGGCGGGGAGACAGAGGAGTGGGCAGGTTGAGGACCACTCACAGGTCAAATCGGTGGGCTGAGGCAGTGGAGGAGGTATGGGGCACGAGGAGAAGAATTTCGGGAATGTGGCCCCGTTCGCAGCTCGCGTGGCTGGACGGACACCACTTGTGGAGTCAGGGTGATCTGTGAGAGGTGTGGCCCCTGGCATGCACTGGAGATCTTCAAAATAAGACATTGAGCAGACACTGGATAGAGAGGTCTGGAGCTCAGGGGTGTGACCTGGTTCCGTCCAGATTCCAACAAAATTGAAAGCTGATGGCGAGGGAACGCTCGGAAGTCAGCGGGACCTAAGAATCCCAGAAGTTCTTGAGGGACAAATGGAACTGCAGCGGTCATTAGAGACATGGTCGAAAATACCTTTATGAATCTGGGAAAAGTTCGGAACACCCGGTTTAGAGATCCTGGGTTTGTGGGGGAGCTGGGGGCTCGCACCCAGGCAGAGAGGCTTGCTCGTAAGGTCAAACGCAACATCATGCATTACAGCACTTGTACCTGAATATCTGCCCACGTGAAAAACGGCAAAATTCTCAGAGCTCCAGGAATAACACAGAACGTTAAAAAGCTAAGGCGGCTTAAGCGTATGAGTTAGAGCCCCCTACACCAACACCGTAGCTGGGAAGAAAGTGAGTGAATCCCGAAATGCAATTATCGTCTCCCCTTCAAAGCGTTCGCTAAGGGATTGGCAGGACAGGGCATGAGCCATGAGGCGATCCCCATGCTCCTGAGAAACTTTGGATCGTGTAAAATCACCCGCTGAAAATAGCCAGGGCTTTGGGGACGTATTGGGTTGCAGTGCAACATTCAAAATCTTAGAAACTTTGGGACCGGAACACTAACTGAAAAAGTTACAATCCTAATTTAAAATCCTCGCATAGAAAAAGTTCTATCCAATTCCTAATGAATGAACTATGCTGCGGTACCCACGGAATTTTGCTGTAAACAGAGAAAGACAAGGCAGCATGTGACAGGCCAGCCAAGGAAGGACAGAGTGGCCGACGGGGGGACAAGGTCAGAGAGACACAGTTGCAGGCTTTGCACAAAACACAGTGACACCCGCAGTGGGTGTTCTAGAACATGATCTGTGCTTGGTCCTCCCGATAAAGACCCCGGAGAGTCTTGCAACCCAGATGCTTTCAAGACCGAGCATGTGGCCAGGCAGGACCGGAGTGGCAGCGTGGCTCGGTGGGTGTCATTGGTGGGTGTGTGAGCTTCTGCGTCTCGCCGTGAACGCTGGTGATCGCACACCTGGTGTTCAGCGTGGCGACTTCCGTGGGCTGCCGACGTGTGCCCGTGTCCTTCGCAGCTCCTATACGATGCTCTCGCCGGCTCAGTCCCGTCTCTGTTACGAGGGCGGTTGATAAAACATTTTCCCACCGCAAACCAGGCCGCCTCTCATCAGGAGCTTGCCCGTGTCAGGGGGCTGCGATCGTGAAGGATCAGGTGGGTGGCTGGGGGAGGCTGGTTATCTGCGGAAGCTTCTAGAAGAGGAAGCTGACCTTGAATCACCTTGGCGACCTTCTGTATGTGATCCACACCCTCCTTATGACTATTTGAAGACTGCTGTGTCTGTGACGGGCATTTCAGTGTCTGTTAAGTACGATCCTTGTAGGCGTCTCCCAGTTCTTTGGGGGATGGGCAGTGCTTCTCCAGATGTAACCCCCACTCTTGTGCAAAATCAAGCCCCAACCCGGTTGTGAGATCTGGGAGCCAGATTCTTCCAAAACATGAGAATAATACCCAGAATGAACTGAAGTTCTCCTGAAGACAGCAGCTAGGAAGTAGGCTCACAAGACAGATGTGGCGGCGGAGGACTCATCTGTTCGGTTTTATGCTCTCATCGTGCCTTCCATTCTCCTTTGGTTGTTCTCTCGTGCAGAAGAAGGTCGACACCTTAAAGCAGAAAGGCACATACTAGGTTACCTGAATTGCGTCAAAGCCTTTCTGACCGTAAGCCCAGTAACTGCAGCTTTGCGTGCCGCTACCCCAAGCCTTTGCCCTACGGTTTCACACGCTAAGCATCACTGTTCTCTTCTTCCTACTTCTTCCGTGAGGACACGTCGGGTGCGTTGTCAGCCCAAACCGCTGCTGCCCCTCTCACGGAGAAACCTGCTCTCCTAGGATAAGGAGGAAAGGTCACATCTGAACTGTGTCTGGTCATTCCCATGGCCGACCTCATTGGGAAAGGGGGTTTTAATCAATACATTAGCCATTGGCATCCACCTGTAAGACGCATTCTGTGAGCGGGACGCTTCCCGTTGTGACTGGCGACAACCTGATTTTACCTGTTTCCCTTGGTGAGCTGTGGCCATGCAGGATAACCCAGGGCGCCTTGGAGGCGGAGAGGTCGGGGGCCTCACCCCCGACTTCTCTCTGCAGCTAGACTCGAGAAGGAAGGGCCCGGACCAAGGACGCTGGCGGGGAGGCACGTGGTCTGCGCTGGAGAATCCCTGTGCAGGCCGTGGCAGTGCTGCAGGGGCCGAGGAAGGGCGCACCGAGGCCACAGCAGGGCAGCTGGGCTTCCTCCTGAGGATGGCAGAGGCCTGAAGGGTTTGTAAGCTGGTGGTGTGGTGTGAGAGTGTGTCTGGTCACAGCGTGGAGAGTGGACTGAGACGGGGGCAGGGCGCAGAGCCGCGGAACTCAGGGGACACACAGGTGCGAAGCATGATGAGTCCAAGGGCACGACAGAGAGCCTGAGTCTGTGTGGGGACGAAAGGGAAGGACCCTAAGCAGTCGTCTCGTGCTCCGGCCTGAGTCACGGGCAGAGGATGTGCGGTGGCTGCGGCCATGGGGGGCACGGGCAGCGAGGAGGCTGGGGGAGTGCCGCGGGGCCCTGGGGACCGTGCTGCCCACTGGACACCGGGGGCTCCGTCGGCAGGCGGCCGGTGCCACTTTCTGGAGCTCGGGGACCCCCACAGCTTGGATTAAACCGTGTGTGGACGGTGGTGAATGCTGCCCGGGGATAAGGGGTCCCCAGAGTGGGGCTGAGATACTGCATACCCTCTGGGTGGGTGGAGCTGTAACGCCAGTGACCCGCGCCACCAGCCCAGCCCGGTGCGACCCAGAGGACGGGAGCAAGCGCCTGTGCGGCCACTGGGCGGGTTTGGCCGGGAGCTCCATCCTCAGCAGGAACCACACTGGGACCCTCTCCGAAACGGGGCTGCTCCGCGGATCCGAGCGGGCCAGGACGGCGCGTCTTCAGTGCCTTGGAAGGCCGTAGACGGACAGGAGGTTCCAAACACGGAGATTCTCTGCAAGTTCCCCGAGAAGCAACGCCCGCTCCCCTGACCGCATGGACCGCCTGAAGGTGAGGCTGAGCCGGCGGCCTCCGCGGAGGTCCGACTTACCCATTTTCCACGTCCCCACGTGCCAGAGAAGCCGTGCGGGGCCAAGAGGTTTGCATGGGCCGCCCCTTTGTGGAGATTCACGGGCGTAAAGACATGTTCCATCTTCTTGTTAGGAACGTCACACAGATTCCCAGCGAGCAGCGGCGAGCCATGACACGTGGTGCAGACATGCATGAATTTTCTCAACAGACGGTGACAGTCGTAACCCGACGAGAGAGGAGTCCCTTGCCCGGGGCCGCAGGGATGCTCTTGCCTCAGGGAGACGGAGGCTGAGGTCCTGAGGTCCTCACTGGGCGAACCCGCTGACTCACTTTCTGCTGAGAGGTTGTCTAAGCAAGAACACACGTCCATGGAATGTATTTTTTATGTGTTTCTCTTATTTTTGTTGGTTTCCCTCCCAGATTGCTTAACAGTAAGTCAGCCGGTTTGGGAAAGCACAGAAAGGAACTGGTGGGGATGGCCGGGCCTCCAAGCCGGTGGGCGTGCTCCCTAACGGGGCGGGGGGGGGGGGCACATCCCATTCACTCCCCTCAGGGAGCCGTGGGCTGGGTGTTTGTGGTATGGACGTTTCTTTACAAAACAAACAAACAGACAAACCCTCCATCATGTCCTAATGGCTGGGGCCCTGTCAGGAGCAGTCTGAGGCTACCCCAGATATTTGCCGTCCCAGGTCCGGAGAGACGGGCTGGTCTAGGAGACCGAGGACAACAGCCAGACGCAGGAACAGAGAATCTTTGTGGCTTTGCAGTTAAGCCGCGCGGCGCTGTACGTGGCTCACACTCCTGGTTTCGGGTTTCTGTGGCAGGGGCCCTGCCAACGGGGCAAGGAGATCAGAGCTTGAAAACGACTTGGAGTCTAGGAAAGGACGCGTGGACACAACGCCAACAGCCGTGAGAGTCACGTTCTCTGTGCTCTGCCGTGCGGGCCCCCGGGCTGCAGCGGGAGCCTCACGGGGGTCTGACAGCGGCGACCCGAGATGGCATCCAGCTGCCTCGTCGCTGGCGGCGCGCGTCCTGCTCCCGCTGCCCTGGGCTGCGCGGTAGCGGCTCGTCCGATCTGGGCCCCGCTGGAGACAGGCAGACGCTCAGCCCAACAGGTGGCCGACCTTGGGAGCTCGCCACCCAATGGCGACCGCGGGCCCTATATTAAGTAAATGACCCCGAGGTGTTGGATTAGGTCAGCCGCTAAAAGTGTTGTGGTTTGCTCTCGCCGCAAGGAACCCGCGTCCCGGGTGCCACCCGGTGAGAATCGGCCCGAATGTTTACCAGCTGCGGCTGCGCTTGGAGGTTTGCTCGCCGACCCGCGGGGGGCTCAGACGCTCTGCGCTCGAGGAGGAGCGGGTCCCTACGCCGCCACTTCTGCCTCAGGCAGGATGCTGTCCCGCTTCCGACAAGCCTTCTCTAAGTTCTATGGGGCACTGCTCGTAAGTACCTCCGTTTCGTGTTCACCGAGTGCTTGGCGGTGGGCGGTGCTTCCTGGCCCGGTGCCCAGTGGTCCCGGTGGGAGCCGGGCCGGCCCACTGGGAAGCTCTTCTCAAAGTCACACACGACATTGACCTGCCCCCACCCCACTTCTCAGTATTTCATAAGAGACGGAGGGTAATGGTTTAAAGCACTTGCTTTTTTTACTTTTGTCTTTGCTTAGGCACAAAGTTGTTCTCCATTATTTCTGGTTTTCTTTCAATTTTGGTTTGCGAGAGAGTCCTGCTCTGCGTGGCGTCTGTCCTCTGTCGGACGTCATTCAGTCTCACCCTTGACCGGGCGGACATGCAGGCGCCCTCGTGTCCCTGCACGAGCTCGGATCTCCGGCTGCCCGGCTTTCTTTGCGGCAAAGGGCGATTTTAGCTGAGCCGGAGCTCGAGCCACAGGTAGGAGGCTGAGCTCCGTTCCCTCCTTTTACCTTTCCTGGTGCTCCGTCCTCATCCTCGTCTGTCTTCTCGTCTCTGCCGACTCGATGCCTCTTTCTGCTCCTGTTCCTCCTCGGGGGAGGAGGACACAGCAGGTGCCGGCAGAGGACGGCCAGCTGGGCGGTGAGGTCCTGGACCTTGGCTCACTTTGCGGGACTTCTTCCAGGACCCTCACGCCCAGCTCGCCGGTGCCGCCCCGGGAATGCCTGTGGCTGTCATCACGTCTTGGCTACCGTGTAGTTCACTCTCCCAACACAGCATTCCCTGTCCTGTCACTGGTCCCGCCTCGGGGGACGACTCTTAATGGGTCTGTGGCACAGGACCCGCACCCTGGCTAGCATCCTCCTAGCCTTCTGTGATTCCAATATGCCTTCCGATCCTTGGATAAATGGTAAATGCCTGAAACGCACTTAGCACTGTTGTTTGGAATGTGCCTTTGCCTCAAACCCAGGGGGCCCCCAGCCACTTTGAAGATAAACGATTTGGGCAGGAGTTCTTAGAAAATGTCAGGGCCTGATATGTCGTACACGGGAGCAGACGAAACGTGGAGTAACGTGGTGCAGGTGAAGGAAGCGGCCTGGAGGGGTCCGACCCCACCGGCCCCGCGAGGAGCAGACGGGCAGCCGGCGCCCCGGAGAACCTGGGGACAGACTGCGGCAAGGCTGGGGTGGGAACACGCAGGCTCGCTACCGAGCCCAGGCCCTGCGCAGCCCTCCCTGGGGCGGGAACGTAGGCCTCAGGCACAGACAGGCTGACCGTGTGGCACCGTGTGGTGGACACCGGCCCAGAGGTGGACGTCGGGGGGTCACGGAGCAGGTGCTCTCTCCATTCAGGACACTGAGGACCGGCCGCCAGGACGTAATGCTGGCAGCGGAGGGGCACGTGTCTGATCTGACAGACATTTGGGGGGGGGTCCCGTGCAGCTTCCTGGGTTGAGGCACGAGTGTTTCCATGTCTGGGACACTCCGTGTTGGGGAATCAGCAGGTTTGCCCTGCTTCTGCGGAACAGAAAGCGTTAATTCGCTGATTCGTGGCTCTCATGGGTTCACTCTGCATATGTGGACACATGACCCCGCAGGACTGGGTTTATGTAAGGGTCTCTGGGGGCCACCGTGGATGCAGATGACAGGCGTGACCCCGTGCAGGGCCCGGAGCATCCATGCCGCAGAGACCCAGCTTCCGTCCCGGCACTCAGAGCCGCTCCACGGGGAGGGACGCAGCCAGGACTCCGGGGCTCCACCAGCCAGGCCGGGGGCTCCGAGTAGCCCTCAGCATCTCATCAGTCCCTGTCACAACACCCCCTCTGCAGGGGACAACAGAGGGACGCCCCTTCCCAGCAGTGTGAGGACGCTGGGCTCCGCCCCTCACGGAGAAGATGCCGCCACCAAGCCAACCTCATAGATACGAGGGGGAGGCTTTGTGCAGAGTCTCCCAATATTTGCCCCTAAAGGCCGGGAGAACTTAAATGCACAGCATTCTAGCAGCTGGCTTCCATGGGTGTCCTCAGTTCCCCCGCCTGTCCTGTGGGTCCCCCCACCCTGGCACAGCCCTGTCACCTGTGCTGGGCCAGCAGAGTCTGAGCGTGCAGCTGGAGGCACCTGGCCTGGGACGTGCCCTGGGAACTCTGAACAGTGGGCATGGCCAAGCTCCCTCCCCTCCGCACCCCTGCCTGCTCCCGGTGCGCTCCAGGACACGTTGATCGTTTCTATGTCCCACGTACGTTTTTCCTCTTCCCTGGTCAGACCGAGGGCACGCGCCCCCGGCCGGTGCACACGGAGGTCTGCCGTCCCAGAGCTCCCGCAGACGCTGCAGGAACCCATCACTGCCGTGTGCGCCGTCCGTCCCAGCCGCCTTGCCGTGAATTCAGATGTGGATTCTGTTGGAGGAAGGGGAACCCGTCCTCCCATGGAAGCAAAGGAACATTGTCAGTTCACACAGAGGCACGGGGCATGGGGGGTCGGGAGTGTCTTTCGTGGGGGAGACGTTGCTAGAGGAGCGGCCTACTTTCCGCAGCGGCGCTGGTCCGGTAGCCAGTGGGAGGGAAGCCGGCTGTGGGGTCCACTTGGGGCAGAAGGGCCCGGTGGTTCTCACTGAAGAAAGTGAGATGCATTTCTCCTCGGCTGAAGCACCTTCCATCCCGCTGAGGGGTGCGGGGAGGAACGCCGGGCAGCTCCTTTCCCGGGAGACGTGGGTCATTTGGAAGAAAGCGCTGGGGTGGGAAGCTGACCAGCTGAGCGAGGTCCCTTCAGGCACCTGTGCCTCGTAGGAGCAGATGCTGTCCGAGGCTTGCGGGAGAAGGAACCGGGTGTGATGGGTGTTGGGGGCAGGGGGTCCCCACTGCAAGATGGCCGTGGTGTGATGAGTGCGTTGTCACAGACGGAGGAGCAGCTCCTCCGGGCCACGTTTGCACACCTGGCACTGTCAGAAGGCCCTGTTTCCTCCCCAGAGAAGCGGACGCCCAGGTGCTTGGATGGGTGGGCTCCTCTGAGCAGGGGAGGCAGGTCTACAAGGGGGACAGAGAGGTTGGGCAGCATTGATGTGCAGGGTCTGGGGCTGGAGGGGAAGTATGCTGTGCAGGGCTCCCCACTCCCTGGGACCCTTCCTGAGCTGGGGACGCACATGTGGCTCGGCCTTCTCTCCATCAGTCACACTTACTCTGTAACTCCCCTGGGCTTGGGTCTTTGTCTTCAGCCTCTGCCTTGAAGCTGTTCTCTTGGCTCCATGAGCCCTGACCTGCCGACTTGGGTGACATCCAGGCTCTCTTCCCGCTCATGACTTTTTGGGGGCTGCGGGCTACATGTGTGCAGGCAGACATGCATGTTTATATAGATGTGCGTGTGCACACACAGATGTGAGCGGGTGTGCATGCCGGCAGGCGTGTGTGTAAGGGTGCGTGTGTGTGCGGTGCATTTACCTGCAGGTGTGTGCAGGTGTGAGTGTGCAGATGTGGGCGGATGTGCAGCTGGGTACACAGGTGCACGTGTGTGTGCGTGCACAAGTGTGCTGGTGTGCATAGACGTGTGCATGCTAGTGTGTGAGATGTGGGCAGTGTGCAGCTGTGTACACAGGTGCACATGTGTGTGCATGCACGAGTGTGCTGGTGTGCATAGACGTGCGTGCGTGCCGGTGTGTGCACATGTGTGTAGGGGCAGGCTCCGGTGTCCGGCTGCAGGGACCCCCTGACTGCTGCACCGGTCCATTTCCGCTCCGCCCTCCGGTACCGGTTCTCTCTCCCCGGCAGCCGTGGCCAGCCGTTCGCCCCCCTCCGCCGCCGCCGGTGCCTCCCTGATAGACCAAAGCCCGTGACGCCGGCCGAGTCAGTTTAACCCCTCGGGGCTTTGGGGTTAAATCTGGAAGGTGGAGGACTTGGGCTGAGATCATGGCTCTTTGGAGATCCAGGCTTCTGACCCCTTGTTCCGGGCACTGTTTTAAGTGCAGTACACGTAAGAATCCACTCACTCTCCATCGTTCTCAGGCCGGAGTGTGGGGGTGAGGTCACGTGCTGTGCACACATGCGGGCGTGCGTTGGAACCGCTTCTGCTGCCTCTCCGGCAACATCTGTGCTGTGTAGCTCCCCTGGCATCCCCCAGACGCGGACAGAATCATGGATCCCGCCATGCTCTGTTTCTCAGTCAGCCTGCCTGCCTGCCAAGGCCCGAGTGCCTTTGCAGGCACCGAAGCAGCACCACGTGCTGTTGGCTCAGCCTCTGTGGGTTCCTCGAAACCCGGGGCTAAGTGCGCTTCGGGTTCTGCTCCTTGCTAAGTGCACCTGGGAGAAACGACTGCATGTGGGTTCCTCATCACCAGTTCCCTTAGGAGCGACCCCTGCGCAGGGGTGGCTTTCCCGGTAGCAGGTTATCCCCTGGCTAGGCGGGCAGCCACGTCGGGGCTCTCCTGGGCAGGGGCTCAGAGGAGATTTCCAGCTGTGACCCTCAGCCGTCCCCCCTCTGGCCCCAGTGCCCGTGGGTCCACAGTGGGCTTGCCCACAGCTCTGCACCTCTCAGCCCCCACAAAGACTCCGTGGGGCACGAGCGTTAGTGACCTGGGGAGACATCCCCAAAGACCTCGAAGAGTAGACAGAGGAGAGCTGTGACACCAACCGTGTCCCAGGAAACCGAGAAACCCCTGCTGGGGCTTCTGCCCTGCAGAGCCCCCATCGGCTGTGTCTCAGCCAGAGCCTCCGGTGTCCCCTCTCCTGACGTTCGAGGCCGCCCACCATCCCCGTCCCAGCCCGCTCTGCCCAGCTGGGCTGGCGGAACTCGTGTGCAAGCCCCATGAACACAGCCCCCACCCCAGCGGCAGGCAGGTGGCCTCGGCGTCACTGAGAGTGTCTCGCGGGTCTCATTCCTGCCTTGAGGGCCTTTGATCTTTGTGCACACGCCTCCGAGAGGGATGCTGCTGAGTGCCTGTTTCCCGTGGCTGTGCTCAGACCCAGCACGGAAAACGCACAGTCTTCCACAGGGCACTGGGTCCACAGGCTGGTTCTATTGCCCGAGGGTGACCCTGCCCCGTCTTTCAAGTTCCGGAGCTCCAGAGAAGCCACGGGCAGGCACGTGGGGCTGTAGAGCGTGGGCTCATTTCTGCTCCCGGTGTGGCTGCTACGGCCACCGGGCGGGTGCCACCCGCGTGTCCCAGGCCTCTCCGGTCCTGACTCGTACCTTCCACGCCTCTGCTTGCCTGATTCTTCATCATTACTGCCTCCCTCCACCTGCCACACCCACTGGGGTGCAGTCCCAGGGTGCGCTCACCCCCCACTCGGCCCCGTGTGTGGCCGTCCGGGCAGCACATGTGCCCGCGCCAGCTTTCGGGACAGAAGTGGGAGCACGGTCACTGCCGCAGGAGCACTCAGTGTGGGGTGGTCCCCATGCTGCACAGCTGGGAGCCCTGACCTGGACGTCACGGGGACACAGAGGCATGTGCTCCTGCGGCAGTCCAGGTGGTCTTCATGGAGGAAGTGGCAGGTCTTACAACAGGATCAACAGGATGAGCCGGACGTGAAATGTCGTGGGTGACACTGAGTCTGGAGGCAGGGGACAGGCTGTGGTGGGTGTCGTGGTGCGTGCTGGCGTGAGTTTCGCTCGTGGGCACTAGCACAGCACACCGGCGTTCCCGGAGCTCATGCATCAGCAGCTCTGCACCTCCTCGTGAGGCACAAGTTGCTCAGCAATGTGTCCAGTGACAAGGACAGCCACCGTGTCTGTCCCACAGGGTCCCACAGCAGGAGGACGGACATTGCTCGCCTGGGTGCCCACACTCCCTACCCCAGCGAGCAGCCCCAGCTCTGGCTGTCATTGCCGGAGACGGGGGCCGGCAGGGCTGACCGTGGCCTGGTCCCTTTGCAGGACGCTGGTGTCTCGGCCGGATGAAGCTCAGGCCGTCCGTCTGGTCTGGAAGGGCCCGGGTCTGCCCGGCAGCAGTTCTCCGCAGTCCCCGGACCCAGGCTGTGAGGCGTGGAGGTCCAGGTGCTCGCGTCCTGGCACACACTCGCCAGCCCGTGTCGCCACGTCGGTTCTTGTCTCTCACTTGCGGGGTCTAGTGTTGCCGTCGCAAGAGCGTCTGGACCCAGCCCGGAGCCCTCTGCTGCCGCCTCTTCCCCTCCGTTGCGCGCTGGCGGATTTCTCGGCCCCAGGTTGCTCCTCTCTGCCATGGGAAACAAAGCCCGTGGAAACGTGGACGTCCGGAGTGAGGGTCCAGGGGAAGCCGCCTTCACGAGGGCCGGTCCAGCGCCAGCGCTGCAAGGCTGGGGATGGACTTGAGTTCTCGGTCTCCCCCGGTCCTAGCTGACGTTTGCCCTAGCGCTTGTCACGGCGCACGGCCTGGAACTCTGTCCGTTCTCCGGAGGGGGCCTCAGGCAGGAGGGAAGTCAGAGGTCGGGTCTGGTTCTCACGGCCTGGGGAGGAGGGCGGGAAGGACAGTGGTGGCAGTGAGCCGCAGATCAGGGCACCACGGCGGTCCCAGTCCTGTGCCCCGGCCTGTGCACTCACTGGGTTCACTGACGTCCGCTCCGCCGCACCCACCACCGCGCACCGAGGACGCAGCACCCAGCACCCTCTGTGTGTGGCAGGGAGGCCGGGACAGGGCGGGGAGCACTGGCCTCTCGGCAGCATCTCCCCGACCGTCTAGGGTGTCCCTGTGGCCCACTCCTGCCGGCTTCTGTGTGTCCCCACTCTGTTAAGATGTTCCTTAGACACACAAACACAGCTCTCCAGACTTAGACAAATTCTGCAGCTGCAGAGGGTACGGAGGGAGAACGAGTGCCGTCTGCACGGTGAGGCCCAGAATTCCTCTTAGGAAACACACTCGTTGTTTGCGGGGAAACATGTTGGATAAATACTGCTGTTGGCAGGTGTAGCCGACGAGGTCCCGTCCAGGGGCCCGCTGGGCTCAGAGGGGACGGCGCCCAGCGAGACCCCACCCCTGCCCGAGGGGCACCGAGCCAGGTTCCCTGGACCCCCGTCCACGCCACAGCTGGACGACAGGAGCTCCCCACAGCCTCACTTCGAACCCGTGGGCTCTTACGGGACACAGAGTCCGGGGTGGGACCTGGGCTTGCCCCCCTTTCCTGTGCCGGGGTGAGTTCCCGGCCTCCACGTGTGGGGGTGCTCTGCCCCTGGATGCCTCATCCAGTCTGGAGCCGGTGCCTTAGAGACCAGGCGGCCCCAAAGACCCAGACCCGAGACACCTGCCCGCTCACCTGCCGTGGGCAGCTTCCCAGGTGCGCCAGCCGGTCCCTCGCCCTCCGGCAGCCGGGTGGGGCTGGCCCCACCTCTGAGCTCTGGGTTTGGGTCCCCCAAGGTTTAAAGGGCCCAGAGTGCTTTCCTCTGTCCCTTCTCGGGCGGATGGGCTCTGGCGACATGTGTGGGTGTAGATGCTGATCTGGGGACGTGGATTTCCCCGACAGTAAAGTGCTGGTAACGGAGGGAGGCGTTTCCGCCCTCGATCGTTCCCAGGTGGGTCGTTAACTTATTACAAGTGAAATCTGACGTCATAGGACCACATGATTAATAAGGTAAATTTAGAGCTAATAATTTAAGCTAATAAGATAATTTTTAAACATTCCAGTTCTCTGGAACTGAGGGAACACGATCTGTAGATCATAACTGACTCTTGGAGCAAACATTTTGTCTCTTCTTTACTCGTGGCTCATTCAGGAATATATTGCTACCTTTCTTGCCTTTTCAATGTTTTCTCCTAATTAATTTATAAAATTAAAGGCTTCGAAGTTTTAGACATCTGTGATATACCCCGTAGTATATTCACAGAGACACACAAAGATGTCCGTGGCCGTTGAGCACGCATGTGCTCGGGTTCAAGCCTGGCCTGGCTGCGGTGGGTTCCAGAGGCACTCCATGGCCTAGGACTGCAGAGAGACTCAGCGTGGGTCCCCTCCCAGAGTGCAGGCCAGAGCCACCCTGCGGGGTCTTAGCCCGAGGCACGCGATTCGGCCACGTGTCCTCTCACCGCCGGACCTTCCCTCCGTGTCTCATTTAACTTCCTCATCTGTCGTGTTGCTCTTGAACCCGGCAGTGCTGTGGCCACAAGAGTAGGGTTATGAGCACGAGCACTGGCATTCCTGGTGGGCTTCCAGGAGCAGCAGGTACCGCACGGAGTGGGAGTCACGTCGAGCAGGGGGGTTAGGGAACACTGACAACGGACAGGGCGGCTCTTTGCTGAACGTGGGGTTCACTGCAGTGTCTCTGACCAACGGTCGTGCTGTAGGCGTGCTGAAGCCTGTGTCCTTTGTGTCTGGGTCACACACAAGCTAGGAGGCCCTAGCTTTGGCTCACCCTCCGGGCTCTCCCTCCCACCCCTGCTCTGTCCCCGTGCCCCAGCCTCTGTGCTGCCTGGGAGCTCCGGGCCCCGAGTGTGGCGCGGTGAGCAGGCATCTGGCGTTCACTGATGGGACCCGAGGGTGAACCCCAAGTGCGAAAAGGAGCAGGATGTCCCCTTTTCCCTTCAGTGGTGTCTCAGCTCAGCCTTTTATTAAGTCAACGGGACTGAAAGCACCCAGTGAGTCATACGGCTTTGTTTTTAATCGAGCTTTTATGTTCCTCGATTCATTAATGAATTAAAAAGGGGGAGGCAGGTATATTTCATTGTCTGTAGTCATTGGAGGGGAAGTTTGTTTTGAAATGTGCTCCTTGGGTAAACTGCCTATAGGTTAAACATAAAAGCAGCATCTGAACCCATAGAACGCCACTTAAGGACGAGCACAATTTGATGATTAAACAATGTGCTGTGTACGTTGGATTTCTTCTTTTTTTTTTTTTTAAGATTTTATTTATTTATTTGACAGACAGAGATCACAAGTAGGCAGAGAGGCAGGCAGAGAGAGAGGAAGGGAAGCAGGCTCCCTGCCGAGCAGAGAGCCTGATGTGGGGCTCGATCCCAGGACCCTGAGATCATGACCTGAGCCGAAGGCAGAGGCTTAACCCACTGAGCCACCCAGGCGCCCTATTGGTTTTCTTCTTATCGTCATGAGAATCAAACCCAAGCCCACCGTGCAGGGCCGATGACGTGATGGGGGTCGAGTGACACGCACAGGACGGCCGAGTGCCGGGTCCCCTTGCAGGAGGGTGAAGGACGGGGCTCTCTGGGCCTCGGGGGACACGGGGGTCAGCGCCTCAGCATCCCGGGCGGCCCGTGTGGGGGAAGTCAAGAGAGGACTTTAGCCTCTGGGACAGAGGACACCTGACCATTCTGGGAGCAAACTCTGGGGCTGAAACCGAGACACACAGTGCTAGGACCTGGGGTCCCATGACGAGGGGGCGGCTGACTCTGGGGGCTACGGGACACAGCTCCCCTGCTGCACCCAGAACCCCAGGTGTCGGGGCAGAACGAGGCTCAACCTTCCTTCAGGGTGGCCAGCCCTGGGCGGCAGGGGGGGGGGCACCCTGGGGACAGGCCAACAGGGAGATGCTGAGTGCGGGGCTGAAGGGAGACACGGCGTGGTGTCAGACAGAGACAGGGACGGAGAGGTCAGTGGGCTTGGTGGCCTGCAGGCGGTGATGGGTTTGTGAGCTTGCGAGCCCCGAGCTGCAGTTTGCTGGGACATGAAGGCCGTCTGTCCTCGGGAAGGGGAAGCGCGCGTGCGCCTGTGGCTTCTCCTTGTCGGACGCAGTGTCTGGTGGTCCGGCGAGCCTTCTTCCACATGGGGCTGGAAGCGGGGGGTTGAGGGGGGGCTTGTGCATAAGTGTCCACGCACTTCCCCAAACGTTTCCGGGCCGAGGCACCAAGGAGCAGATCCTTCCTTTCCTGCTCTGATGGTTACCCCCTGCTTCTCTCCGTCTCTTTCTGTCTCTGCTGCTGGCCGCAGAACACAGACCTACTTTGAGCCGAAAGGGGGAGGGGGGCGGGAGACAAGGCGCTGCTGGGAAGTGGGGCACCCCTGCCCCGGGGCCGCTGCGCCACAGCCCGACAGGCCTTCCCCAAGCACAGATGGTGCCGGGACACCCTCTGAGCTGACGCCCGGCTGCACTGTGTGCTGGTCACGGACGGTCTCCGTCCCCCTCCCGTCCTGCCTGCGCTCTGTCCTCCGTGCTGTCCGGTGCTTTCCCAGTTGTCGGGATGTGACCGTGCTGTGACTCGAGGGGCAACAGCTCTCACGTAACTGTGGCTCTGTTGGTGGTTTTGTTCTCCAGGCCCACTGTCTTGTTGCCTATTTGTGCTGAACTCAATTCTGTAAAATTAGTATTTGTGGTGAACACATACGGTCCCCTCTGCCAGTGACCATGACCAAAGAGCCGCTAGGGGACCGGCCGTCTGAACACACACCGCCCTTAGCGCTTTCCGCCCTCCGTCCGGCTTCAGGAGTCCGTCTGCCATCACCGGCCGCGTGCCGGGCGCACGAGTGTTGAGCGTTGCCGCACACGGGGGCTGGGGTGGGGGTCGGGGGTGCGGCCCGAGACGCAAGGAGTGTAGAACTAGAAGACCGGCCTCCGAGCCCCTGGGCGGCTTCCCGCCTGTGGTGGGACCCAGGGCCGCGGGGCTCTCTGCGGCTCCTTGTCCCTCGGTCTTTGTCTCGCCCCCGCCCCCCGCCCACGGATGACTCACAAACCACAGCGTCCCCCCCTGTCGGCTGATGGAGGCTGTGAAGTCTTCACACGTGTTCTTACCCGTGGGGAAGGACGTTAGGACATCATCCCCACGTCATGGAGTTCAGGTCTTCCTTAGGAAAGCCGGGTTTGCCCACGTGACCTGAAGGAGCGCAGAGTCGAAGGCAGGAAGCCAGTCTTCCTGGGAAAGCGGTGCGCACTGGGGCTGAGCTCCCGGGGACGCGGACCGGCATACATCGCAGGGCACGCGGCTCGGAGGGATCTGACTCCTCAGGGCAAGGCTGGGGACACAGGAGGGGGCAGGGACGTGCCCCGAACAAAGACAGAGCCTTTGCCAGGAGCACATGCGTCGCGTGGAAGCAGAGGGACATAGGCAGGACGGGGAGAAGGTACAGACTTGCTTTGTGCTTGGTGCTGCGTCAGCGGGGCCGATGCCGCACCAGCACGGGTCGACGAACAGACAAAGTCAGTGTCCGTGTGCCCACGGGCTCACGGCTGCTTCTGGGCACACCTGCTCTAGAAGTGGATTATTTCATGCCGCTCTGGAATGCTTTTAGTATCAGAAGCTTTTTAGAAGTAATATTCTCTACAGATAATCTACAGCCACACTCCTTTATTTGCTTGAGAGGCTAAATCCCTTCTTAGAAAATGAGTTTTATTGTAAAATTTGTGAGGATATACAGATCAGAAGAGAATAATAAATTTCTGTGGATCTGTCACACACACATAACTTCAAAATGATTAAGTAAAGGCCAGTCTCGTTACTTATGCGTCAACCTCCAGCCCTGCTCTTCACCCCAATTCCAGATTATTTTGAGGGAAATTCTGATCATGATAGTGTCGTCCAAAAATATCTGCCTTCCTTTCAAAGAGTAAAAATTGGGCAGCATCAACACCGACTTGTGGTTGGTAAAATCCGTACAAACAAGCTTGTTACTTTCTTCCATGGTGAGACCCTGTATCTCCTTCTGTGTCCTGCTTTGTTGTTCTCCGTCTCAGCACCACGTGGGAAAACTAGCCCTACCCGCATGGCCTTGACCTCATGTTGGGCTCCTGGAGGGCAATGGCACGGGGGCCAAGCTGTGGCCATATCGGGAGGTGGTTTCCGTGCTGGGCTACCCGTCCTCCAAGTACGCCGGCAACCGTGTGGAAATCCACCTGAGCTTGGTGGATCCGAGGACATTTGTAGCGAGAGGTTCTCCCCAAGGTCAGGAAGGCAAGGTTGAAGGAAGAGCAGCTCTCGAGCATGTGTTTCTCCTGTGCCGGGTGATGGACAAACCCTTCCCCGAGTTCCAGGCGCCATGGCCGCGGACAAGCCACACAGGGCAGACCCCCAGAGCAGTCGTTCCATCGTAATGATGAGGCTCTTTAATGTGCAGCTACGTACAGGGGCATAGATCGCAGGAGATGATTTGAATCTGGAAGAGTCTACAGGTGCAGATATTCCGAGCGGGGTCCCCACGGCAGAACGCTGAGCGCCGCCGAGGCAGGAAACAGATCACTGCAGAGCTCCGAGATGGAAGCTGTCACGGGAGGGCATCTGAGACGTTGGCTCCCTGTGGGCTTTGCACAGGGACACCTGATCAGGTGGGGAAGAGGGGTCTGGGACGGCTGTACGTGCGGTCGCGCGAGATCTCCCGCACAAGACCTTACCTGGTGGAGGGAGGAATTAGAGCACGTGACGGGGAGCAAGGAGCCGCTGAGGGATCCGGGAGCAAAATGACGGAGATGGAGTCGCTCGTCAGAAGACGAGTCCATGGCGGTTACAAGAGAGCCCAGAGGAGGCCTGTTCCAAGAGCCCAGGGAGAGGACGCGAGTGTGGCAGGTCCCTTCCCGAGGCGAAGCTAGGGTGTGCCCGTCTTTCTGTTAGGACCACGGCAGCTTCTTCCCCTTCCGGAGAGAAGCAAACCAATGCCGGCCCCAGAAGAGGCAAGTGTAGCTCAGGGAACAGATGAGACCTTCGTGGGCCTACAGAGAGCTGAGAAAGCTGGCCCCACAGGCACACCTCAGACAGGGTGAGACGAAGCAGCCCTGATCCCGGGAGAAGAAAGCATTCTTCCAGCCTCACAATATGGCTGCTAAAAAAATTACAAAAATGGGGAAAATGTTGGGGAGTTCCTCTAGTCTAGAGACCTGGGACACAGAGAGTAGGATCAGACCGAGAAGGACCATCATTTTCTCTCGCCTGTCATGCTGGGGAGGCCTGCGTATCCTGGACTCCCCGCGAAGGAAGGTGTGGGCGCTCCTTACCTGTGGGGTGACCTGCCCCCCGGGAGCGGCCGGTGCCAGCGACTTGCTGTGTGGCCAGCCTGTCTGCTGTTACGTTGGTGCCTTTCGACATGTAGGGCTGCCAGGAGTATTTTTACAGGCAGGTTATGAACACAGGGGAGAGGCACAGGGGGGTGACCGGGGCAGGGAGCAGGCGAGGACAGGGGAGGCAGAAGTCGGGGTGGCCTGGGGACCCCGGGTCCTCACCCGTCAGGAACCAGTGAGGGGCAAAGGCCAAGGCGCCTGCCCAAATGCCCTGCTCATCTTTGTCCCCATGTCCTCTCCAGTGCAGAGGCGGCTGCGGACGCTGACCTTGGGAGGAGGGTGAGCAGGAGGCCGACCACGGGCCTGGAGGGGCGACGGAGAAACTTCTAGAACCTCAATGACCGTTTTATTTGTTCCCACGGTTCGCTTTCCACGTGTCTGTATTAGTGCTGGACTGAGGATCGTGGATTTTCAAACGTTTCTTTGTGATCGCGACGCTTACTTCTGGTTCACTTCTGGCTCTTCCAAGTGGGAGTTCTGTCATTTCCATACACATGTCCCCAGCACATTCCTGGATCCCGTGCGGTGCTTCCTGATTTCCAGATCCTCGCCTCATCCTGACCTCCCTCCGAAGACATCAACCCACTCTCCGGGCGCCTGCTGGGCTGCATGTCCTGCTGTCCCCTCGGGCTCCGCACGGCAACCCCTGGGGATCCTGGGCCTCCCCGGGGTCGGCTGCCCTGACACCCCTCCCCATCCGGGACCAGCTGGAAACGCCGGCCCGACGTGTGTGTTTACCTTGCTGGCCTGTCCCCGCCCAGGAGAGTCTCCGCTGGGCGCCCGCCCGCTGCGTTCAAAGCGCCATCGTCCCTAATCAAAGTCCACAGTCTTCCACGCTGGAGCCTTCCTGTTTGCCAGAAATAACTTTCTAAATGCATTACGTCACTCTTTTTAAACAAAAAGAACCTATTTATTGACACGGATGACTATGAAGAATTTTCCAGGCGCGGAATACTTGCGGGTTCCTGTTTTCCGAGGGCAGGGGCCGAAGAGACCCTGAGCGGGTTTCCGTATCAGGAGGACAGTCGGCGCCTCCCCCAGAGCTCCGCCCCCGAGCCCACCCATCCGTCCTGGACGCCCTGCGGTCACTGCCCAGCGGGGAGAGAGCGGGTGGCTCCTGGCGGGTATTTATTTGACGGTAACGTTTCAGAACAAGCACATCAGGCTTGCGGGACAGATCCAGGCTGTTTTTAGCGGCAGATGGTGGAAGACCACCAGCGCCTCAGTGTCTCGGACAAACTCCGTCCCCTGGTCCCACCGAGCGCCTTCTTTGTCCGTGAGGGCCCCGCCCGGCACCCACAGCCATCTGCCACTGCCCGGGGCTCTGGACGCGGGGGCGCTGCAGCCTGTGTGGATGCTGGCCAGCAAGCTCTGGGAGCCCCTCGTCTCTTCCAGGTCACCTGACCTCAGCAGAGCCCGGGGCCTGGCCCTTCCACTCCCCACCCCGTGTTTGGGTGGGTGTGAGCTGTGGGGTGAGAATTTCACAGCACAGAACCCAGCTCTCTGGCCTTTTTGGGGCAGCGCGGATGTGTTTGAGTGTGGAGGGGCCTGCACAGGTGTGGCCCAGGCCCCAGAGCTGGGCACTGCACAAGAGGTCCGGTAGCTCCAGAGTCAGTGGGAGTATAATGGCCAAGGGGAGGTGGGAGGAAGCAGGAC
Organism: Mustela nigripes; assembly: GCF_022355385.1. Taxonomy (NCBI): domain Eukaryota; kingdom Metazoa; phylum Chordata; class Mammalia; order Carnivora; family Mustelidae; genus Mustela; species Mustela nigripes. The sequence goes on along the minus strand of NC_081561.1, from coordinate 147,546,297 downwards.
ACAGAGGACAGCTGGGGGCAGGAGGGGCTTGGGGGGCCTGCGCGGGGCGGCCCAGTGCAGTTCCCACACTCGATGCTGCGGGTGTGGGCGAAGGTGAGGAAGCGCTTCTGCTCTCCGCCAGGCTCGAGGCAAGTGTGTCTCCCTCAGCCGAGGACAAGGCTTCCTTCCTGGGAGGCCAAGTCTGCGCAGCGGGCAGGAAGCAAGAGCTTCCTGGCCCTCCGCACGCCAAGGCCTCGGCCTTCCGGGGCAGGTGGCAGGGGGACTGGGGGTCCCTTCTGGTGCTCTGTTGTCCGCGAGCCGTCCCCTCTCCGAGATGGTCCCCGGCCACAGAGACAGGAGTCTGGTCTTCTCCACAAAATGAGCGCTGCCGTCACAGTCACAAGACATGTAGTAAGCATTTATTATTATTATTCAGAACTGAAATCAAGGAGAAGGTTCAGGAGGGTCCGGCTGGCATCGCGTGTGGGTGGGCAGTGGCTGCCTCGCCTCTGTGACGCTCACAGAACCAAGACAAGGAGCTGAGACGGTCCTGCTCTTCACAGCCTCCCGCTCAGAGAGGGGGAGTTCCGACAATGATGGGCTGTAACTGTGCTAACTGATTAATTGCCACTACTATCTGGTGTCCAAGTAACACGAGTATCCCCCGCTGGCTTCTTATCGTCCCTGAGTTTTGATGGTTTCAGGGTGAAGTATCTGTCCCGGGTCAGGACTTACGTGGCGAGGCAGCCGTGGCCCTGGGTTTGGTCTCCCCCACCCCGTCCTCACCCCCCAGCCCCCTCCCGTGGAGCGCGCTTCCTCATACCACTCCGTGTCTCTTTTATCTCTACGAGGACATTTAGGAGGATTTATTTCCTGTAACTTTTCCCCATATTGACTTCAGAGCAGACACACAGCCTCTGAGCTGTCAGCTGGCAGGACCCGACAGAGAACCCGGGGGCTGTGTCACGGGCTCTAACTTTAAGTCGGGCTGAGGTGAGGCCGAGGCAACACCTGTCAGGGTGCCCAGTTTCAGAGCCCTCGGCTCACCTCTGGGCCTGTGGATCTGAACCCAGGTGAGCTCTTGCCCTGCTGGCTTGAGTCTCTGGTGCTGCGGATTCACGGACATGCGACGGGTCGCCCCAGCTCCGCTCTGAGCTTGGGTCTAGGCTGCCCTGTGACAGGCTCCGGCTCTCACCTTGGGCCCCTCCTGGGCCCTCACCCGCTTCCCCCCTCAGCCTGCGGTCTCCATCGGTGTCAGAGCATAGAGGTGAAGGCAGGCCCTGACAAGCTGACCTCAGTCATCCTTGTCGGATCGCGGACGTGGCATCCCGACCCTGGGTGGTGGCCTTTCCTGTCCTGACAACTGGCTGGGCCACCATGAGCAAATCTGAGTGTCGCAGTCGGTGTGGAGGAGGCCGTGCTGGGCGGCTGTGCATCCATTGTCGACACTCCATGGGCTCCAGGCAGGAGTGGGCTCCACTGGCCTTGGATTTCCCTGTTTCGCCATCCAGCGATCACGGTGGTTAATACTTTCCACCCGAGGCAGCTGGGGATGGGTGAGTTACACCTGGTTTTGAATGGAAACAGTTACCAGACACATCCTGCTAAAAATGGTACAAAGAGACCAGAGCCACCGTGACGAGCTGGGGATTGTTCCTTCTCCCTGACTTCTAACAGCCGTGTCACACAATTTCTCAAAAGTGTCATTCTACTTGTCTTAACGGTGTCACACGGTTTGCTCTTCAATGCCCTGATGGAAAGGGCAATGGGGAAATTGCATTTAAGTAACACGTTAGACGCAGTGCGATTGTGGAGAAATTCCTTTCCGTCCTGTCATCTGTAGGAACTGTGATTTGTCACATCTCAAATACAACAAAGAAAATTGTGAATAAAATTCACTATTTGTGTGATATTTGTGTGGCATCATACAAATTTTATTTGTGAATAAAATCCTCTTGGCGTGAGGGTCGCACTCCAAATTAGTATACAGGGGCACACTTTACTCGGGCAATTGAGGTCTTAAAGCATATGTTTATGTTTAAGGAGAGATGAACATTAGAAACTCATTGTCTTAAAGTTGGAGAGTGACTTTATCTCGAGTTTCAGCTTTTCACCCCCGAATTAGCTACCCTTGCATGCATGGGAGATTATCCTAAACACATCAGCATAAAAAGTGAGCATTTACTGTGGTGCCGTGGCTGTGGGTCTGCGTGGCTGGGCGCCCACGGCCCAGGGTCTCTTGCAATGTTGCTTCCCCTGTGAGCTGGGGCTGTGGTCTCACTTGAAGGCTTGACCAGTGGGCACTTGCTTCTCAGTGCATCGATGTGACTGTTCACCAGACTCAGTCCCAGGCCACGTGGCCACTGGCCCTGGTCTTTCTCACTCAGACATTCCAGGCATCTGGCTTCTGCCTCTCCAAGTGGCCCCGCTCTCCTGCGCACTGCCTGCTTCCATCAGGGAGATCCCATTCAGCAGGTGGTGGCTCCTCCCCAGGTATCCCATGGGCTCCTACCATGTCCCAGTGCAGGATTTCTCACCTGTACATCTGGGACCTCTTTGTCACAGCGCTCCAAGGGCCAGAGACCAACCTGTCATTCGTTTCTTCAGGGCCCTGGGGGTTCAGAGTCTTGCAGACACTCACTTTGGGTTGAAACTTGGGCCAGCTTGGAAGAGTGTAGATTATTCGTACCAAGTCCTCTGGGTCTCTTCACCGACATCTTTCGAACTCTCTCATTTGAAATACCTAATCAGGGCTGTGAAAGGCGCGATCTCCCTCAGGAGCCTGTGCTATGCACTCTGCATTCTGGCTACATTCTTTGGCGTGTGGTTCTGCATTTTTAGGACAGCAGAGAATGTGCAATGAGCACTTTTTGCCTGTCCAAGTGGCCCACGGATGTGGGGATTCTGAAAGCTCCGTCTGTAAAGAGCAGCATGTGCCTGTGACACACTTTTTTGCCCAATGAACATGGTATCTGGCCTTTTGTGTCTGATCTGTGGTGTCCGAAGGATTAAAATTTCATAAAAATGCACATACCATCAAAATGTTTCACTGTGCGTATAATATAAATTCAAGGTATGGTTCCACCTGTCTTTAAAAAGCAGGAAAATGAACTATTTTTATAGAGTAAACGTTCATAGTATTTTTTTTTATCCTGACATTAGAAGAAGTTTTAATTGTAGCAAAATACACATAACATGAAAGTTAACCCCCACCCCCACCTGGGGTGGGCTGGTGGACTCAGTCAGAGCTGCGACTCTTGATCTGAGGGTTCTGAGTTCAAGCCCCACACCGGGTGTGTAGCCTACTTAAAAAATTAGCCATCTTCACCATTTTTAGGAGGACAGTGCCGTGGCATTAAGGTCATTCATATTGTTGTACAACAGTCCCCACCACCCGTCTCTACTTCCCTGTGCCCCAGCCCCTGTCACCGACCCTTCTACTTTCTGTCTCCACGAATCTGACAGCTCTGGGAACCTCATATAAGCGGCATCATACAATATTTGTCCTTTTGTGATTGGTTTATGTCACCAAGGACAAAGTCCTCAGGGTCCATCCGTATCATAGCAGGTGTCAGAATTCCCTTCTTTGTTAAGGCTGAGCATGGTCTCTTGTGTTCACAAACCGCATTTTGTTGCACCATTCATCGCTCACATGGGTGGGCCAGCAGCTCTTTGGGACTCTGCTTCCGTTCTGGGGGGCTGTGTATCCAGAAGCAGGATTGCCGGGTCATATGGTACTTCTATGGTGAATTTTTTGAGTAAAGCCGTTCTTTCCACAGCAGCCAGCGCATCCCATTCCCCCAAACAGCACAGGAGCATCTGTTTCTGCACGTCCTCACCTACACTTGCGGTTTGATGTGGTTTTTTTTCCTTCATTACAGACGTCCTAACGGGTATGAGGTGGTGTCTTTTGTAACTTGCATTTGCACGTCCCTGATGATGAGTGACGTGAGCACCTTCCCACATGCTTGCTAGTCATTGTGTATCTTCTGTGGGGAAATTATCCTTCCGTTTTATCAACAAAAACAAAATGTACCAGCATTTGAAAATAGTCCTTTCTAGCATTTCTACAGAACACACAACAGTCACGATTCAGATACCTGACCGGCCAGACCACTTAACTGAGTGGAACATTGTTGACGTTACCAGGAAGGTGGGTGGGCTCGGAAGCCGTCAACAGCTCTTAGAGAGTGCTCCCTCGGCCTGCGTTCTTCGGGGAAGGCGCTCGGTGACGTCTCCACTCTCCGACACACGGGAGAGTAGTCTGAGCTCTTAGGGTCGTGAGCGACCGACCCAGGCGGGCCTGACGAAGCAGGGCTCGAGTCTCAGACGCAGACTGCTGGTGAGGGTTCAGCTTTGTGCTTCCGTCACTTCTGGATCAATCTGCTGGAAGAAAATTGCCTTTCGATAACTTTTCTATTTTGGGACCACTAATCCCTGTTCTTTTCCGATCACAGGCGCGTGGGAGAGGAAGTAGCTGGCGAGCCCTCTTGATGGTTTCCACTTTGGCTTAGTTATAAACGTGCGATTGGGCTCATTATCGTGACGTAAGGCAGACTCTCCGGACGGGGCCGTGAGGTTCTTATCTGCCTCTCTCGCCAGGCCGGCAGGGCAGCGCGAGCTGAGCACGGCCATCGGCTCTCTGCCTACATGGTCCTGCCCCAACGGCCACCGCTTCTCCCTTCCTCGCTCGGCTTCCCTCCTGGGGACTTGGGGGTAGAACACCCAGCTCTTCCCCAAGCAGGATTTGGAACACATTCTGTGGGAAGGACTTTCCCTTCACCTCAGGTTTTGGTTAAGGATCCGCTGCAGCTGGCCTGGTGATCTTAGCCACTAACTTTGTCTTAAAGGAGGATTGTGTCTGCTCTGGCATGTTTCCAATGGAAACACGATGCTTAAAGTCATTTGTGTCTGTGCTTGGTTTCTGTACACCTGGGCTCTTTCCTGTGTGCCTTGAATGATTCTCTGCACAAGTGGGGGCAACCTCGTGGGGTCTGCACAGAAAGGATGGTGAGACTGAGCTTCTGAACTTTTTGCGGGAAGTTTGGTCCAAAAACTGCTGCAATCTGAGCGTACTTTGGGTTTGGTAGTAATGGGCGTAAGAAAAAAGAAAAAGCTCGGGGCGCCTGGGTGGCTCAGTCAGTTAAGCCTCATGATCCCAGGGTCCTGGGATCGAGCCCCACATTGGGCTCTCTGCTTGGCGGGGAGTCTGCTTCTCCCTCTCCCACTCCCCATGCTATGTTCCCTCTCTCACTGTTTCTCTATGTCTAATAAATAAATTAAATCTTTTTTAAAAAAGAAAAGAAAAAGAAAAGGTTCACACACAGTAAAAAGCTTAGCAGTGGTTGTAAAGAGTTTTGAATAAGTTAACCCTTTGCGTTCTTAACGAAATCTAGGGCTGTTCTTCCTAGTACATAACTGAGCGCGCTCCGCAAATCCATCCGCAGCGTGAGTGCCTGACGGCCAGCTCCGGGGGCTCTCCCTCGCCTGGGCTGGCATCTCAGGGGCCATTTCTTGGCAAACTGTGCCCTGCAGATTTTGTCCTGTTTGGACAGCTGTCTCAACAGCCGGGAGATGGCAGCCTGGTCTGATTTAGTGCTGGTCCTTCTGGGCAGAACATAAATGGGTACAGTTTAAGACGTGTAGTGGTTTTCCTTCCTTGAAAGTCCCATAAACAAATGACTGTTTTCAGCATTCTGGTCATTTCCACACTCCCCGTGTTCCTGATGATCTAGTACTCATCTCCGTACTGGAAAAAAATATGTATCTATTTCAAGTACCAACGGGTATACTGAATTTGGTGATACATGCTTCTACCACATTCTTCACGTTTATCCCTCCTGTGCTGGGGGTCAGGCAGCCGGCAGTCGGACAGATTCCAGACTCTGTGGAACGTGACTGGAGCAAGCAGGCTCCACGGGCGTGCTGTCCCATGTGCAGACTGTGGCGGCTTCATGTCCAATGCCGTCCTAAACGACAGACCAGGTACTTCACGCGGGTAGGGGACAGGTGCAGGAGTCCCCCTGGGAGACTCTGGCTGGGCTGGGGCACCAGGGCTGACCTTGTGTGGGGGGCTGCAGGGAAAGGGCAGACGTGGTAGCATGGACAAAGGCCCTGAGGCACGGAGACGGACCCTTGGTGAGGGTAACATTTGTTCCTTCTACCTGCACACAAGGTTTGTGTGGAGGAGGTGGTAGCAAAAACAGAAGCAGAGTGCCAGGTGAATCAACACCCACACATGCCACGGAGGACAACACATGTAAGTCCACGGCCCAGGGACAGGACAGAGGTGGGGTGAGCGGCGTGTTCAGCTTAAGGAGCAAGAAGCCATCGTAGTGTTAGGGAGGAGTGAGTCCAGAGGGCGTGGAATGGATCAGAATCTGAGAAACCGAAGGACCATTTAGGAGCAATGTAAAGATTGTTAATGTTACATTAATAATAGTAATGTATGAGGTATCTTGCTCTCTTGCTTAGGCTTATTAAACCCAGGATTAAAATAGAGCCATTATTCTTTTCTTTCTATATTAATTTTGTTTAATTTTAATTCCAGTACAGGTGGCACAGTGTCCTGTCAGTGTCAGGTGTGCGAGACGGGGACTCCTCACTTCCGTGCGTCCCAGGTGCCCCCCTCACCCCATCACCTGCTCCCCCACCCCCCACCCAGGCCTCTCGTCCCCAGCACTGCGTCCCCTAGACTCAGAGTCTGCCTCTTGGTTTGTTTCTCTCTCTTTTCCTTTGCTCATCTGTTTTCTTTCTTAAACTCCACAAACGAGTGAAATCATATGTATTTGTCTTTCTCTGACTATTTTTAGAATTGTCACTAATTATTATTATTATATTATTATTATTATTATTATTATTATACAATAGAGAGGATTCAGGATAATGCAGTCTAGCTCCATCCCCGTCATTGCAAATGGCCAGATTTCTCTCTTCTTTGTGGCTGGGTAATGGTCCGTCGTGCCCACACCATATCGTCTTTGTCCGTTGGTCAGTTGATGGACACTTGGGCTGCTTCCGTATCTCGGCTGCTGTAGGTAACACTGCTGTAAACATAGGGGTGCATGTCTCCCTTTCACTTAGTGTTTTTGTATTTTGGGGGCAAATACCCAGTTGTAGAGTAACTAGATTGTAGGGCGATTCTATTTTTAACCTGTTGTGGATTCTCTGTACTGTTCTGGAGGGGCCGCACCAGTTTGCAGTCCCACCGATAGTGCAAGGGGCTCCCCTTTCTCCGCATCCTCTCCAACACCTGTTGTTTCTCGGTGGTGTTGATTTTAGCTGTTCTGACGGGCGGGAGGTGTATCTCATTGTGGTTTTGATTTGCAGTCCCCTGATGCCGGCTGATGTTGGGCATCTTGTCATTGGTCTGTCGCCCATTGGTATGCCTTCCTTGGAGGAGGAGGTCTGTTCATGGTCTGCTGGATGTGGAATTCTACAGCTGCATTTGGGGTAACATGGGACAGGCTGGTGAGGTAGGAATGACCCCAGCTGTCCAGAAGAGGAAGTGAATGTTCAGGAAAGTAAAGAGCTTGACCAGATCATGCAGTTGTGTGGCTGAACCAAGACTGGGCCCGGGTAACAGGTTATAATTTGTATTTATTTATGATACTTTCTAGTCCATGTGCCTGCTTTTGACATAGGAAAACCGAAAGATTGACTCTACTGCATTTTGTATGCGGATAGTGGGGATATTGAGAAGAAGGCACAGGCACGCTCTGGACGTCGGCAGGCCTTGGAAAGGTCTCCCGGAAACTGTAGCCACTAATTGTGGATATGAACCCTTGAGCCAGAAGGAACCAGGCTACAGCCTTAAATAAAATACTGAGGCTGGTTGCCCAGACTTGTGGCCATCGCTTCCTCAAAAGGGCGGCCCCAGGAGGGGCCCTTTTGCCCTAACTTCACACTTCGAGCCCAGCTAACCCGCTGTGTGCCGTCTGGGGGTGGGGCGGTGCCGGGATGAACCCGGGGGTCCCCTTGCACACTGTGACCACAGGAGCACCCAGTCCGGCCCGGAGCTCAGAGATCTTGCTGCCCTCCAGAGGCGTGTGGCAGTCACTCCCATGACCTCTTGTGCCTCCTCCAGCCCTGTCGGGTGTAGAGGGAGCACAGCGAGGAGGAGACAAGGACACGTCTGCCTTATGACTGCTCCCTAACAGCGTCCGCACAGCCCACTGAGAAGCAAGTTGGCGGTGGTGACCACGAAAGGAGGCGAATGAGGCACCTGCCGACCAGCAGGATCGTGGCCTTCAAACGGGACGTGTTGTTCCCAGCCTACCCCACATGGGGCTCTAGGCCTGTGGAAACATGGTGGCTTCAAGGACCTTGGAGAAGCCAGGTTCTCCAGAGTGTACAGTGTGGAGATACAGGAATCTGGACAGGAAGAGAGAATCTGGGTTTGGAAGGGCTCCGTGAATGGTAGAGCCGTCGAGATCGAGGGTGGCTCATCCTGGACAGGTGTGGAGAGGAGAGGGGCAGGACCCGATACAGGCTGGTGAGGCTGTGCCCGGGAGAGGGGTGGAGGCAGCCTTCGGGAAGGGACTGTGGGACACAGGTGGTGGTGGGTTCCAGAAGGATTCAGCAGGTAGTTGTGGGGGTTCCCTGCGATGGGGCAGGTGCTCAGAGATGCAGGCTGGGTCAGGGCCGGTGGGGCGTCCTTGGTGGGAGCGGTGAGCCGGGCGGGTGACGACCCAGGCGAGGGTAGCTCCGACGTGGCCACCTGGCATCTTTCTCATCTCTGACGGCGCCCTGTGCCGGATGGTTTTTCCCTAAGGTTCAGCGACCTCCCTGCAGAGCTGCATCTCCTTCTCGGAGGGTCACAGGGTTGCCTGAGCTGAGGAGAGGGCAAGTCTGCCCGTCGCAGCTCAGTCTGAGAGGCTGTAACTCTTCCCTTTCGTGGTCTGGTCTGTCTCCCGTGAGAATAACCTCTGCACCACCATCAGTGGACCTCTCTCTGGTTCTGTGGGATATAATGTACAGTGAATAAACTTGTAACTTTTAATGGAAAAATGGCCAAAATTTTAGCCATTTCATGCAGCCCACTTTAATTCGTTTATTACTGTTATTACTGCTCATGGTTCTTTCCTTATAGCTTTGCAATTCCCATTCTTAAAAAAGGAAACAAAACACAAAATAAAACAAGTGAGTGTGTGTGTTTGCATGTACACCTCAAGGACAGGCTCAACTTCATCTTTTTGACACAGCCCTTAAAATATCTTTCCGTCCTCAGTGCATGTTTTGGTGAGTGGTTCTGAGAACATTTTGTTCCTGAGTGAATGTCCAAACACGGGCCGTGACACGACTGCTTGTGTCTCGTACACTGTGGTTTTTTTTTCCCATTTGTTTGGAGCCCTGGTCCAGCTGTGGGTGCCCTGGGCTTTTTAAGAAGAGGGATGATGCTGTCTCTGCTGACAGGGTTTACTCACAGTGAAGGCCGATGGAGACAAAGACTGAGACCTCACGGTCATGTGTACTGTGGTCTGGGAAGCTGAACCGAACAAGGGAAGACAGATCAGATCAAGGGTGAGAGTGCGGCTGAGGAACGGCTAGTATTGTTTGCGGTATGAAACTAGACACAGAAGTTATTAAGGTTCTAACAAATTCTCTCCATAAACTTAAAGTTTACAAAGCATTTTTTAAAAGGTTCATTTATTTATTTAAGAGAAAGAGAGGGCACGTGACTGGGGGAGGGGCCGAGGGAGGGAGAGATTCTCAGGCTGATGCCCCGCGGAACGCGGAGCCTGACGGGGGCTCCTTCCCGTGGCGCACGAGGTCACGACCGGAGCCCACACCCAGAGTCAGACGCTGAGCCAACTGAGCCACAACGGGTGCCCCCACAAAGCCTTTTCAGCTGCTACTGAACTTTCCAGAAAGCCTGCGGTAGAGGGGATGCTGATTTAAAGGGAATGGAGCTGAGACTTCGCGATTCTAATTAGTTTATGCAGAATTCCTCGGCTAATAGACACCCATGCAGAGCTTAAACTCGGGCCTCGGTGTCAGAGCTTGGCGGTTTCCCTGACACTGGATCCGTCCGTTCGGCAGTGAACGAGCCCGGTGCCCACACCTGTCTGCAGGTGCTGGTGCCACGGCCCTGCTCCCTGCGCGCTGTCCGCAGGGCCCTCCCTCCCCCTCCCTCCCCCTCCCCTCCAGGCCCTTCGGGGAGTGGGGAGACCCTCCAGCACCTGCTTCTCCTCAAGGCGCTGTTCCAGGTTCTTTGAGGGATGGGGGAATAATTATTCTGGCCATCTGATGGGCACATTGCAGAAAATAAGATACTCCTTTCGAGTACAGGCAACACCAAGCATCCAAAGACGGGAAGACCCCTTGAATGCCCCCCAACAGGTTCTTCGGTGCCTCCCCGGTGAGCCCGTCGGCCGCGGTGACAAAGCCACCTCAGAAGGGAAACGCCATGTTCGTGCTCCCGGGTGTGATGTTCGGGTTCCGGGGGGCGAGGTGAGCCGCCGCCGCAGCACCAGATCCCGCTTCCTCCTCCCTCCCGGAGCTGTCTTTTCGCCTGGTGCCTGCTGGTGCCATATGGGGGCAGAGCTGCCCTTAGCCCCCCGTCCAGAGTAGGGAGCAGGAGGGTTGTGCGTGGGTGCTTGTCTCAGCTCAGATCCCCGGGGACGGAGCAGGAGGGACACCTCAGCTCGGGTTGCTGTTGTCCTTTCCATCTGCTTGGGCTGCCATGACTCCGCACCCCGGGCTGCGGGTAAGACGGGGTTTGTCATCTCCGAGGCCTGGAGGCCGGGAGTCCAAGGTCAGGGTGTGGGCAGGTTCGGGGTCTCCTGACGTCTCTCTTGTCAGCTGCAGACAGCCGTCTCCCGGCCTCCCGGCGTTCCTCTGCGCACACGCACCCCTGTGTCTCTCTGTGTCCAAACACGCCCTTCTTGTAAAGACACCATCAGACTGCATCAGGGCCCACCCCAACCCCTCATTTTAACTTAATTCCCTTTTTGAAGGCCCTGTCTCCAAACACAGTTACATTCTGAAGTCCTGGGAATTGGGGCTTTAATGCATGAGTTTGAAAGTTAGGCACGAGTAAGCCCCTCCTGTTAGCTGGGGTTCGTGAGCTGTGATGAAACACTACAGTAGTGATCTCAATCACAGAGTCCAGATACGTTCCGCTCAAGCGGATTTACAGGCCCCTGAACACAGCGTCTGATTCTGTTCCTACGCGCTAAATTATGTCACTGTGCTAAGCTTATTTTTAAGTCTGGCTCCACATGTACACGAGTACAGTGAGCCGGGAAGGCGCAGATGGTTGTCTGTTGGGACGGGCTGGTTCCAGGTGAGACGCTTCCCCACGGTGGTGCTCACATCACCGAATCCGTCTGCTCTCACGTAGTTCATTTCCCATCTCTTTTCCTAGTCCTACCTCCCGCCGCTGGCCCTGACGGGGGTGGATAAATAAGTGATCCGCGTCCGCTGAGTCCTTCGAGACCGGAAAGTGTGGCCGCTGCGTGGGGGTCGGGCCCGCAGAGGGAGCGGTTCTTACGTCCCCGAACACGTGGGTGACACGTGGGTGATTTGGGGTCTGGTGAGTCCCCAGGCCTCCTGTGCCCACCGTCTCTTGCCGTCCCTACATATGTGTCCCTTGCCTGCCAACCGAGAGCTAAATTGTCTTAGCGAATAAGCTGTCACCTCCCGATTACAGCCAATTCTTGGAAAAGCAATACCCCAGGAAGAGGAGGGCCAGAGAATCAAACCCGAACAGGGCAGGGAATTCTACACCTATGATGATCGTGGAAGAGGAAAGTGTAATTGGACAAAATCGAAGACCCTTTCTGATTTTAAGATGTTAAATAGTTGAGAATAAAGAGCTATTCGTGAGATGGTAAAGAAAGCCTGTCTTCACTCACTTGACGCAGCCCTATTAATTCAGGAATGAAGCAAGGGTTCCCATAAGGGCTATTGAGAAATTTGTTTTATTGAATTACTAAGCAGGAGAACAACAGGCTGAACTTGCTCTTCAAGACTTGGTGTGCTCTAACAGAATCATCAAAGTTGGGGGACAAGTGCACGATTCAATAAACCACGTTGGAAAATTGAGTATAGGTAAAGAAGACCCTCTCTTTATATTGTGCTTCAAAACAAGCTCCAGAGAGAAATGTTAAATAAAGGTAACTGAATCATAAAGTAAGGAAAGAAACTATGATTGAATGTTTAATTGATCTCAGAATGGGTAAGCACTTTCTAAATAGACATGACAAGAAAGAAAAATCTCACAAAAATACATCATCTGATCTGACTTACTAAAATATTGAAAACTGTTTCTATGTCAAAATTTGTAAATAAAATGATAAGACAATAGACTGAGAAATATATATACATAAACTTTGATCAGGGGTTAATTCCTTAATAGGTAAAGAACTCTTCAAAAACAATAAGGAACATATAACTCTCTAATAGAAAAGAATTGGCAAAGGACATTCATGTATTTACAAAATAGAAAAATAAGGGCGCCTGGGTGGCTCAGTGGGTTAAAGACTCTGCCTTAGGCTCAGGTCATGACCTCAGGGTCCTGGGATGGAGCCCCGCATCGGGCTCTCTGCTCAGCGGGGAGCCTGCTTCCTCCTCTCTCTCTGCCTGCCTCTCTGCCTACTTGTGATCTCTGTCTGTCAAATAAATAAATAAATAAAATCTTTTAAAAAATAGAAAAATAATATAAACAGCCACCAAATATTTTTAAACAGTACTTGAATGAATGCAAATTGATTGAGGAAACAACTTTTGACCATGCAAGTTGGCAATTTTTTAAGTGTAACAGTCAGTACTAGTAGGTGCTTTAAACTTGCTGGGGGAGTGTGAACTGATCCAAGTTTTTGGAAAACAACTTAACATATGTATATTAACCTCAAAGTTTTTGTGACTTTTAACTTGGTATTTTGTTTCTATGGAATTAATAAGACATTAATTAGTGACTTATGTCCAAGAACACTCTTTGCTGTATGATTTTTTTACTTAAAAAATCTAGCAATGGGGGAATGGCCAGAGCGCATGACCCTACATAGACAGGAGATTACGCAACCATCAGAAGTTCGCAGAGACGCCCATTCTGCAAGGTTAACTGAACACGTGAGGCTTAAAAACACTGAGTACCGTGAAGTCTCGGCTCGCTGGTGTTCCGTTCCTCTCATGGCACTCGGGTTATTTTTGTGGTACTTACCCTTTTTGTGAGGAAACCGTTAATTGTGGAAATGGTTTTTGTTTATGTTTATGTTTCTCCAAATAGAATTTATGCTCATGAGGTAGGAATTGTGTTTATCCTGTCGGCCTCTGAACCCCCAATAAGGATATAAGGACATTCCTGCTGTGTGAGTGGCGTGTCAGGAGGGCATTAAAATATTTTTTCAATAATCTCTAACTCTCTCTCTCTCTCCCTCCCTGCCTCCTCCTCTCTCTCCCTTCCGCTGTCCCTCCTGCTCTCTGTCTCTCTGTCACCCACACGCACGCCCTCAGAAAGAGAGTGAGATGCAGGTAGACTCGTAGGAATGCACTGGAAGAGATTAGGTCAAAGTAATAGCACTGGTTATATAGGAGTCTTCATTTATAGAGAATGACATGATGTTCCCATGCAGTTTATGGAACAACTGCCCACCGTAAGCGCTGTAAGGAAGAGAAAGCAGACTCGAAAGTCTTCCGTTTGCTTAGTGGGAACTGTTCATGCCTTACGCTTAGCTAATTAATTTGTAAATATTCCTTATTTCCATTGATTCTTTTGGTTCTCCCAGTAAGACATCTTCCCACTAAAGGGCTGGGGTCCAGGATGTACGGTCCCTGGTCACGTGGTTAGTGCTGGAGCCGGTGGGCAATGGGCCTGGGGCTGGAGTGTGAGGACCCCCTGCCTGGACCACCTCTGGGGCCAGCAGCTCTGAGCATACCCCTCCTCATGCCTGAAGGGTTACTGCCCCTGCACAGAGTGGAACTTTAATAAAATCCATGTTTATGGGGGCTTCTGGGTGGCTCAGTGGGTTAAAGCCTCTGCCTTCAGCTCAGGTCATGATCTCAGGGTCCTGGGATCGAGCCCCGCATTGGACTCTCTGATCGGCAGGGAGCCTGCTTCCTCCGTCTCTCTCTCTGCCTGCCTCTCTGCCTACTTGTGATCTCTCTCTGTCAGATGAATAAGCAAAAAAGAATCCATGTTTATGGTCCAATCCCTGCTTAGGAAAGAAGAAAACAAAATTTGGAATCAAGTAGTTGTTTTCCAGGGTAGAAAAGAAAAAGAAAGCTGTCACCCCTGAAGCTCTTGTGATCTGTCCTACAGATGCCGTGGAGCAGAGGGGGCAGCACCCCGAGGACAGAGCGTCCCCTGTGTCGTCACCCCCAGTCCTCCCGGGACGGAGCAGAGGCCGCCGGGAGCAGCTGGGAGAGATTTCTGGTGCAATTAGTTTCGTCAGCCTGTGTTTAAATGAAAGACTTACTGAGTGATCCTACATAATTTTAATTTTGGTTTTTAATTCATCGAGCTGACTGAGGGAAATGGCACTTTGTGTCTGTCATATCGTTAGCCCATTTGACTTGTTTTTCTTCCTGCCTCATTAGTGCTTCACTGGGGACATCTGTCCAACTTGTACTTGAGCTAATGACGCCGCGGTCCCCGTGTAAGTGCCAGGAAAGGCCTTTGGTGGGGGCACGTGCTTCACCCTCCCACGTAGGGGGCGAGGCAGGGAGCAGATGAGTCATGCGAAGGGAGGCAGCGGGCTGGGGGAGCGGAGGGAGTTCTGGGAGGGACGTGGAAACTTCTAGTACTCGCCAAAGGGGAGCCTTTGGGCATCTTTCTCAGTCCAGTGTCGGGGCTGTGAGGTAGGGATACAGGCGTGTTGCTGACACGTGTGTCTTGTGCACAGCGGCTGAGGGAACAGATGTTTGTGTGACTGACCCTGCTTGCCACCAGCTTATTTCCAAGGTCATGGGAAGGTCGTGGTAGTTCAAAGTTTGTCCATTGAGCTCCCCTGAGGACAAGTTCCAGCCCCAGTTTTGACTCCAGCACCTTCTCGAATGGCGTGGAGGGACCAGGAAGGATCTTAGGGTCTTGGGTTGCTCGGGAGCAGGTATTTCCGCAAGTTCCCTTGAGGCAGGCAAAGGCCAGAGCTGCCCCCAGAAAGCTGCTGCCCGCGTTGATCTGCTGGGCCACCGGGGAATCCGCTGTGTGGGACTTCTTGTTCCTGGCCTGCGCCACTCCCGGGGCATTGGAGGGTCCTGCCGTGGTTTGGGGCGGGGGGGCAGCCCAGCCTGGTGACAGCTGCAGCAGCATGGCCGCTGAGTCTGAAGAACCTTCAGCATGTAATTTCGAGGTTCCTTCCGACCCATGGATACCAACCAGCCCCGGCCGCCTGCCGGTCGCAGAGTCTACACAGACGGCAGGTGCAGCGCGCCGCCCTCCCCATCACTCATCGGCGGTGCCCACGAGGTCAGCTGGATGTGTCCCCTGACCCCTCTCCCTGTGGTGGACAAGATCTCATGAGGCCAAGACCAGTGGGCCTTCAGCTCTGGCTCTTTGTCTTTGCTTCTTGACATCGGTGTGCCCATCGCTGCCTCTGTCAGGAACCGCTCGGCTCTGCTGCTTCCTGTCCTCAGGGTCATTTGCTGGAAACCCTGTAGGTCCTGCTGGCAGCTCCCAAAGCTTTGTGCTCATCTTACGCGAACAGGATCGATCGCTGGGCGTGTCTGAGCCTCCCAGATGGCATTGTTTGCTGAACTCACATGTTTTAGTGTGGAAATGTCAGTTTCTCTCCTAGTATCTCAAGTTTCTCTGAGGATTTTTTTTTAATAAAGATTTTTTATTTATTTGAGGCAGAGAGAGAGAGAGTGAGCCAGAGAGCGTGCACACAAGCAAGGGGGAGGGGCAGCAGAGGGAGAGGGAGTCACAGATTTCCAGCTGAGCAGAGAGCCTGATATGGGACTGGATCCCAGGATCCTGAGATCATGACCTGACCTGAAGGCAAACGCTTAACCAGCTGAGCCACCCAGGTGCTCTGGTTTTTTGTGGGGTTTTTTGTTTGTTTTTGTAAGAAAATCAGCAATAATGGGACAGTTAAGTCCCATCTAACATTTCCATAGCATGAGGGCACTTGTGCTGTTATCCTGCTCTGCTCCTTGGTGTGTGAGTTTCCAGCAGACCTGGTACCCTGCCTGTGCAGTGAGATTTGTACCCGTGATGCTCTTCAGGATTTCCCCGCGGGCTGCTGGGGCCCGGGCCCAATGACACCCCTGTGCTGGTCACACAGGCGGTGACTTACAGCCTCGGGCCTGGTCTTAGTGGTCCCAGAGCCCCAGAACAGAGTCACTGTCCTTTCCTGGTTTTCGCAGGCAGACAAGGTCTCATAAAATCCAAACGCTGGCACGGGTGGCTGTGAGCATGGAGTCCACATGACCAGGCTATTCACCTGCACCGTCGCATACCCGATCCGCGGCGCTGGGATCCTCTTGGGAATGGAGAGGTTCTGGAATGTTCCGGCCTCTCCGCCACCATGTGCGTCACAGCGTTCTGGCCTCATGCTTCAGGGGCTGTTCTCCTCCCAGACTAAGTCCAGAGTCCTTCAAATCAGAAACCACATTTATTGTCCTTCGATCTCGCCGGAGCACAGACCCAGCGCGTGGGCAGTGGAGGAAGCATGACGGGGGTTTATCGATCTGCTCTGTTTCGTGCCAGTCAATACACATTTGCTAGGTTCACCCTGCTGGCAAGGGCTCTGTCTCAGGCAGCTTTTCGCCACTCGTACAAGAAGCACATCGCATGGGGGACCGTTTGCGTCTGAGTCACAGGGCGACGGAAGACAGGACAGGGTGCGCCCCCGGTGTGTGTGGGAGGCAGTCCCCGCTGCAAGCGGGGCGGGCGCAGGACTTTCCTCCTTATCTGAAATGTTTGTAGACATGAAGGTGCCCAAAGTGCTCCTCTACAGCTTAACAAGTAGTAACAAGACAGACAACTAGGGAACCCTTCTGGGGCCAAGAAACAGACACCCTGGGGCGCCTGGGTGGCTCAGTGGGTTGAGCCGCTGCCTTCGGCTCAGGTCATGATCTCAGGGTCCTGGGATCGAGTCCCGCATCGGGCTCTCTGCTCAGCGGGGAGCCTGCTTCCCTCTCTCTCTCTGCCTGCCTCTCTGCCTACTTGTGATCTCTCTCTGTCAAATAAATAAATAAAATCTTAAAAAAAAAAAAAAAAAAGAAAGAAAGAAACAGACACGCTGAGGTCACTGTCACTCTGGCTCTCCTCACACAGTTTTGCCCGCACAGGGCTTCCCGAGCAAGGGGTGTGTTTTCTGAGTTTGTGATCCCCCCGCGTGCTTTCGTCTGCATCTGTCTTTTGCTCATCCCACGTTTGGGAGGGTCGCTGTGGTGCCGGGGGCCGCTAAGGCTCGCCTGTCTCGGTGCTCAAGAGCGCTCCCTTCACGCGTGTGCCCCTCGCGCCCCGTGCCCCCATCTTGGCACCAGGCAGCTTGCTTCCAGCTCGAGGCAGTCTGTCAGGCACGATCCTGAGAGCTCGCGTGCCCTTTTCTGCCTGGCACCAGCAGTACGTCGTCCTGAACCCCAGGCCGGCACCCCACCCTCTCCTGATGGGGGCTTCCCGTTTTCCAAACTGGTGGCGCCGTTCCCCTTCCCGCCAGCCAGGCACCGGGGCGCTCGCTGCTCCGCACGCTGGCCCATCATTATCAACCAGCAGGACTTCACTCGCCGTGTGGAATCTGGGGCCGTAACAAGAAAGGAATATGGATCTTAGTTCTTTTGGAGAGTTTTGATTTTTTTTATTTGCATCTTATGCGTAATAACAGGTAGACTCTTGCCCAACCTCCAGCCACCACCCCCCCGCCAGCCTCAGCTGTAGGGCACACGGCTCCCAGCCATGGCCGACGTGGACCCCTCCGGCAGGTCCGCGTGGCTCCGCTCCGCTGGGGGGTTATGCGGTCTACAGGAGTCAGCTGTGCTGGTTTTCTGTCCTGCCGGTGCTGCCATGTGCATGTGGCATCATTTACCACCGACTCTGGGGGCCGACGCTGTCGCTGAAGTCCGAATTGCTGACTATGACACAGTGATGGCGTGTCATAGTCAGTGGACCATGTGTTTTCTTTTTGGGGCCTTATAATGGTTCGCCTTGCAGGCAGCATTCCCTGAGACACAAGGGATGGGAAACTACCATAAACAGATGAACTTTCAGCTAGAAAAAAAGAAAATTGCTACAGAAGATAAGTGGAATACTTGGGAAATGTCTGAACACAATTGAGAACAAGGTTGGGTGAAATCATTGTGAACATTTGGGGGTGTAATTGTCCAGGAGGACTTGGCTCTCTGGGCACTTTGCAAAGTGAATCTGAGTTCTCCCCCAGTCCAGTACCTTGAGAATCGCAGTGGGGATGTGAGTGCTGGGAAGGATTAGAGACCACTTGGCCGGGTCCTGTCTCTCCCCTTCCTAAGGGGATGCGCCTCTTCTCACGAGTCAGTACCATCGGAGATGGAGCGCATCTTAGATGAGAGAAGGGTAGTGTTCTACAGTGGGGCGAGTTCTCACTTCCCCACTAAATACATGTGGTCCTGCTTCACCTACGACCCTCAGGAAAGACGCACTGGACATGAAGCTCGCGTCGCAGATTGCCAAGGAGAGCGGCGCCGTGAGTCTGCTGGTCAGCGACTCCGAGGTCCCCAGGAACTCTCGGAGCCCTTGCTAGGAGATGCAATTAATTCATTATTACTTACATCAGTTTGAGTCACTTGCAGCTGAAAATACCTTCATACAGCCCAGTAGGGGAGCCACGGTTTAACCAAAGAAGAAAGTGGACTCCCGTTCAGAGAAGCCCTTGGCCCTGGCCAAAACGATTGGCAAAGTAAATACATATTTATGTGTTTTAAGTTAAAGTATGGTATTTTGGGGAATTGACCTCTGTTTTCTCATGATTTCCTGACTCACTGCTGGCAGCAACAGGCCAGGAGGAGAAGGCCCCCCAACAGCCGGTGAGGGAGCGAGCAGGTGGGGCGGCATGAGGAACATGCGGGCGAACTCGGATGGGGAGCGCTGCCCGCACAGGGCCAGGCGTCCTTCCGGGGTGCAGACACAGGGTGCCCGGGACCCCCAGGAAGCCAAAAAACTTTCAAGCTCTACTTTGGAAGCATGAGCACACCCTCTCAGACATTTGGCCACAGACTCTGTGGTCAAAATGGTCTCACATTCAGAGATGCAAGGGGTCGCTGAATTGGAAGGTACTTGAGATGTGTGACAACATTGTTGCAAGTGTGACAACATTGTTGCAAGTGTGACAATATTGTGTGACAACATTGTTGCAACTTCCACTGCATCCCTGGTCCCTGCTTTGCTGCCTGAGCTCCCATGGCATTCCTGGTTCTGCCCTTTCTTGCCTCTGGATGGCACCAAACAGCGGAACTCCCCTTGGTGATGGAGATGCTCTGTGTCTGTGGCTTCGGGAAGCGTGGTGGTGTGACTGAGGAATTACATTGAGGGTCTTTACTACATTGTGGGTCTTTTTTACTTTTTATTTTGGAGTATTTCTAGATTTACAGGGAAGTTGCCAAGAAAGCAGAGAGGTCCCCGCATGGCCTTCACCCAGTTTCCCTATCTTGTTCTGCCGTGGTGCATTTATCCAACCCAAGACACCAGCACTGGTGTGCGATTAACCAAAACTGCAGGCTTGATTTGAATTTTACCACGTATTCCTCTACTGGAACTAACTTTTACATCTTATTTAATTTTAGTGCATTTAAATTTAAGGAGCCTCATGTGGCAGATCGTTCCTAATTGAATGGCTCAGCCGTAGACAATTTTCACAATTATGAGCCAATGGTCCTTTGGGAACTACGGCCAGGGCTGCGCCTCCCCAGCTCAGGGCCTGCCCACAGCTCCCCCTTCCCTCAGAGTCGAAGCCCAGCCTGCTGCTCCGGCCCAGAAGGTCCCTGCGCTCTCCGTCCTCACCTCCCAGGACTCCCCACTCCTGCTCACCCCATGCAGCACTGGCCAGTTGGCATAGAAGGAGAGCAGCTGCAGATGGTCTGGTTAGCACCAGCCAGAGAAAGACAGTCTTTCTTAGCAACGCGGGGCGAGCGCATGGCATAAAGGGGAGCCGGGGTCTGGAGGCAGAACAGCTTGGTCAACGCATGTCTTCGGCAGATAAGTACCAAAGGCCAGCCGCACACCGGCCTGTGTCTATAGGGAGCTTCCTGTCTAAGAGGAAGGACCAGAAAATGAAGAAGTAAGCCAAGAGGCATATTGTATGTCAGGTGTTGAGAAGAAAGAGGAAGAAGCATAGAGAAGAGGTGATGGCATGTTATGTGCAGAGTCACTCAGATCCCAGCGTCACTGCTTTGCAGCTGGCACCTTGGCACCAGGAACTAGGTTGGCTGAGCCTCTGCATCTTCCTCCGGAGAATGGGGACCTGCGTTCTGCTACAGTCCCAGTTCTGAGGATTTGGGGGAATAGACAGAATGCCTGTACGGGCAGGCTTCCGAGGAACACTGGGGTCTTCTCATTGTCCCATGGGTCTGACCTCTGGCTGTGGGACCGGGAAGAGGGCGCATGTACTCAGGTTTGGTCATCCGTGAGAACATCCAGCTGAGCTGAGGGGAAGCTGGAAAATGCACCTGTAGGACGAGGGGAGACCGTCATCCGCAGGAAACCGCATCTTCACACCTGAACTGGTCGGCTGCACCCAGAACGCAGCCAAAAGCGTCCTCTGTCCTGTTTTTTCGGGGGATTTGATGAATAATATGGAGAGAAGCAAAAAAATAAAGAAATTGTTTAATATTTCTCCTGCAAGGTGGTGCGGCCACTGAGGGAAAGTCTGGGCACAGGCTACACACCTGATCTGCATGGCAGGCCTCAAAGTGCTGATGGGAAAGGTCGTCTGCACCACGGGGTCTCTGGACAGAGGCCGAAAGCCCCGGGATGGTGTGCGTCGGCGATCCAGGCGCCCTGAGACAGCACGGGGCAGAGTGCTTGGCCCGCCTGTGGAGTCTGGTTCCTGAATGCACGTCAGCTGAACCTTTACTGGCGGAGGAACAAGCAGACATGTCCAGGCGGTGGAACAGCTACGGGACCACCCTCGCCTCTGTTCTCCCTTCAGGAGCGTGAATGTGGCAAACGCAGTAACGGGGCTGGTTCGTCAGAGAACCCCACCCAGACGCGGCAACGGGCTGCAGCCCTTGATCCAGGACTGGACTGTGAATTGGGCAAAATAAACCATTTAAAAGATATGGGGGGGGGGATTGTAAAACAGACCCCAAATTCAATAATATGATATACACGCTGAATCCCTGGCTGCGTTCATGACTGTGGTTGCCGAGAAGTGTGCTTTGTTGCGGGGGGGGGGCGGCGCATGCAGAAGCATTTTGGGGGTGAAGTATCAGGACACTTACAATTTTGCTTTCAAAATCACCTAACAAAACGCAGTGAGCTTTGGGGGTTACATGCAATGGACGAATCACTAGGTTCTACCCCGGAAACTAATAATACACTGTATGTTAACTAAATTGAAGTTAGATAAAAAATTTAAAAAATAATAAAACAACAAAAACTCAAATAAACACACACACACACACCCCCGTACGGGGATGTCGTGTGCATCTGAATGTGAATGAGCAAGAAGCAGAAAGCAGATATGGCCACGTGCTGAGCTGCTCTTTGGCCTTTCTCAAGGTTTTAAGTTGTTAAAAATGAAAAGTGGGGGAAAAATACAATGTCAGTGGATGGGCCATGAAAGGAAAAAGAAGCATTCTGATGAAGATGTCCTAAAACTCGTGTTGCCAGGGCAAATGAGTACCTTTCTCAGTTGTGGGCGTCCCCTTTTTTGGGCCTGAGCTCCCTCACCCCACAGCCGAGGGGGAGGGTCACCTTTGTGGGTCTGCAGAGTCTCTGACACCTTATCCAAGTCACAGGCAACCCAATGGAAAGCAGAAGGGGGTACGGAGCATCCCTGAGCTACCGAGAGCCGCAACGGCTCACAGCTGGTTGTTGCCGAGGTGGCCCCCCACTCCCGTGTCTGCCCTGTCACTTTAGGTGACACAGAAAGGAGATGCCATGTGGATGAAGGAGCTCAATCAGGAAACGTTCTGATGGACCCTATTTGACAGATTCAGGGTAATGTCCTCTTAAGAAAATAAAATTCTTCAATCAGAACATGTTGGGAACCATCTGTCAGATCATCCAGCAAAACACGCTGACATCCTTCAGGATGAAAGGCTCAGAGTGGGGGGCTGCCCCCGGTCAGAAAGCCACCTGGCGCAGAGACAGCCTCCCCACCGCATGCTCCCCTCTGCCTCTGCGCCTGCACCTGCTCCTGTGCCTGCACCCACACCTGCTCCCGTGCCTGTTCCCACTTCCCGCACCTGCTCCTGCTCCCATCCTCTGCGGCCACACTTGCTCCCACACCTGTTCCCGTGACTGTTCCTACTCCTGCCCCCACACCCGCTCCTGCATCTGTTCCCACCTCCTGCACCTGCTCCGATGCCTGCTTCCACGTCACTCCTACTCCTGCCCCCACACCGGCTCCCCTGCCTGTTCCCACCTCCTACGCTCACACCCATTCCTACACCTGCTCCCACCTCCTGCACCTGCTCCTGCACCCACACCTGTTCCTGCACCTGTTCTCATCTTCTGCACCTGCCCCTGTGCCTGCTCCCACACCTGCTTCTGCCCCCACACCTGCTCCCATGCCTGTTCCTACTCCTGCACCTGCTCCCGCCCCATGCCTGTTCCTGCACCTGCTCCTACCTGCTACGCCTGCGCCAAGTCCTGCTGCCAGTCCTGGAGCGCGCAGAGCAGACTGCACCCTTTCTGAGTGAACATAGTGAGTGGTGGCTGGTCTCATGTCCAAGTACGTGTCCAACCCTCAGTGCAGAGCGTCGTGATGGTCTCTGTGGTAGGTCTGTAATATCGCTGCTGAAGGGAGTCTCGTTTGGGAGGAGTCAACTGTGGCACTGGGAACAGTCTTTGGAATTAGCTCTCGCTCTCTTTCCTTCCGGGAGTTCAGAGGCAAGCACTTGTGAAGTGGGGATACTGAGAGTCTTTTGCTGTGAAGCGTGGGCACGTGCCTTTGAACACGTAACCGGTGTGGCTGGGGAATCACTCCGTTTAGATAGAAGCACAGCCTGCTGTTGGCTCTTGGTGTCTCCCCCAGTTCCGCCGGAGGGAGGTGCTTTCCCTGCAGGGGTCTGCTCAGCTTGGCGGCCAGCGCTGGGGCAGAGGTCTCTGTGAGACAGACTGAGAATATCCCTGATGTCTGCAAAGCCTTATAGTGAACAACAGTAAGCACTTGAGGACATCTGCTCTAAGCATAGGTATTAATGACCATGTTTATTCGAGTTTGTGAAACAAGTGTCCCCTGGGTCATGTCGCCTTTCCCATTCATTTCTCTTCTTACGGCAACCAGTGAGCCTGAGTCGGTGCGGATGGTGACTGTCCCCCTCAGGGGTCACGTCTTTCTTTTGTCCATCCATGTAGTTTGTAAAATGAACCAACAGTCACAGTTAAAATGCTCTTAGGGGTTTTCTTCAAGTCACACAAACCCTGTGCAAGGCTTGGGCTGCTCTGTCCTCCGTACTTCGGGTTACTAAGGAGAAATCCAGGGAAACACTCACTCCTTTCTGCTGATCTGGGAGAGGCTCACCAGCCCTTCTCAGTGCCGACGACAGTGCGGGTTCTGTCTTCTCATGCCTGATCGAGAACAGTGGGGCCAGACCCGACAGGAGTTCACACCGAGATGGAGCCTGACGAGCCTCCAGGGGTTGTTTACCTCCTGACAAAGGACATGGGACAAAAAAGTGAAATAATGAACAACAGAGTGGCAAGTTCAGAGGTTCAGACCCTCTGCAGCCCGGTTAGGGGCCAAATCCGGCCAGTGTGGAACCCAACGTGATGGAGGCAGCCCGAGGGGTTGGAGCAGCCAGGCAAGGCGGGCACTGTGGGCTTCCCTGTGTGGTCTTGGCCATGGGAGTTTGAGTTCAGGGCTTGCCTGTTCGATGGAGGTGAGGTTCCCTTATTCTCGTGGTCAAGGCCGGGCGTGAAGAGCCCAGTGCAGCTCACAGCAGGGCCGCTGGGGATTACGGAGATGCTGGGTGTCCTCTGACACCGGGAACCCCAGCACGTGGCTCTAGGACTTCTTCAGGGAGGTGTCATGGAGCATCTGATCGTCTCACCCTCTGCCAAGCGTGAGTTGTCTCTCCACATCATAAAGAAGCTTGTTGCAAACAAGACAGAAAACAACTTGGTTAAGTCAAGAAATGGTGTCAGATTCAAGTCTGAGTCCCCTGAAAGCGACCCCCACGAGCCTTCTGCTGAGTTCTGCAGAGGCAACACCGGGGAATGATCCAGCTCTGGATGCGGGGCCCTGCAAGGAAAGCAGCCTCCTCTCTTTTCCATCGAACACTATGTTTCCAACTGTCTTTTCGGTAAACCACATGATGTAAATATCCCAAGAAGATAATGTGTTACAAGTGGGAAAGAAAATCGGAATAAAGATGCACAGGGAATAAGTTCCTGGTGAGATTTTTTTTAAAGTAGCAGATAGAACCGAGAGGATGTCCTACCCCAGAATGGCCTTTGCCACGTGTGATCTGTTTTTCTTCTGCGACCAACCCTCCCTCCAAAACCCCAGCCCTCCGACTTCTCCTCTCTGCGGAGCAGAGGCGTTCATGGAACAGTCCTCTTACTGAGTCTCTCTTCTAACATTCTTTAACATTCTTACATTTGTTTAGCATTCGGGGTTTTGAACACCCAACAGCGGGAAAGGACAAAGAAATGTCCAGGACACAGCAGTAGCGGGAACCCGTGCGGACAGGCTGCGCCTTGTGCCCCTGAATCCTGAGGGCCTTCGCCATTGGTCATCTGCCTCCGGGGGGTGTGGAGTGAGGGACGGGCTGATCTGGGCTGTCGTGGGGGCATCCCAAAAAACCACGAGCTACAATGGACACACGGGTCCCTTGGAAGCTGTATTTCAGGATGGACCCGGGAGAAAGCACTGAGGAGTTATTAAAGCCAAGAGTCCAGCAGCCTGTTGCAGGCGACCCCGTGAGAGCCGCACATCGCAGTAAGTCGTCACCGTTAGCTCGTCAGACGTGCTGTTTGAGAACCTGCATAGAGGTTGTCGCCCGCTCCACGAACCCTCAGTGAGATTAGTAACGGCGGCTGTAACTTCGGATCACTGTCACCAGTGTTCAAAGTGACAGCAGAAAGTGCCTCAGGGAAATTCTTTTCTCTGTTTCTTAAGATGAAAGCCTCCCCGGCTTTCCTTGGGTTTCCTTTGTCCTTCCGTGAAGAACTGTCTGCCGTGGACACCGTGTTCGGCTGAGCAAGAGGATGGCCTCGTGAATATCACAATCCTTTGCAAAGTTCGGAAATATGTAAGAAGTGAATCAGCTGCCAGTTTCTAGTTTTATTGCTTGTAATAACCTGTTTTTCAGGTACACTTACATAATGCTAAGCATTGGGATAATTGCATAATCTGGTTAAAAAAATCTTTGAACTGCTGCCCACATGATACAACACTTGTACTTGCTGAGTTGTACAAATGGTTACAGCCATGGGAAGTGGAAGATACCTTCTGCTTTTCACCAAAGAAAAGAAAAAAAATATATCAAAGTGTGACCATGAGATAAAGTAGGCAGAGTACTGGTGTTCAACCAAGAGATCTCGGTTCTGGTCTGAATTGCGATCCTCACTTAGCCAGGGATGTGTTCTGTGCTGACATTTTCGGGCACACGGTGTCTGCCACTGTAAAATGAGCGGGACGAGGAGGGGTATGAAACGTGGCCACAGCAGGTGCCTGCCCCAGCAGGCAGGGGACTTCTGCATGGAGCTGTCCACAGGCCAGGATTTTAGGAGCTAAAATCAAAGCAAAACAAAGTGGGCTGTCCAGGCATCAGACCTGAGCCTGAACCTGAGGGCCACGAGCTCTATGTACCCACCTCAGATCAGGCTATGCTGCCCAGGCACGGATGAATCCTGCAGTCTTGTCTGTGGTCCTGGGACAAAGCTTTCTGCAGGTGGTTCTGAGAGTCCAAATCACTCAGAACTTCAGCTAGAACACCGGGGTGGGAGAGACTGGATCGCCTAACATGGAGCCACGCTCTGACCTTCCTGAACCCGCAGAATGCAACCCGTGTGCACGTGTCTGACTCATTTTACCTTTGCACACAAGGCCGAAGGCATATGCTGCCCCTGGCCTTCATGTAAGGCCCATTGTAGTGAATGCAGAACCCAGGTCTGAAAAGGAGCCAGCCTTTCCGGGCCCCTTCCACGCCAACAGCGAGCTAAGGGAGACCCCGCTTCCCCACCCCCTCGTTCCTGGTGCAAGCTGCACGCTGTAAGTTTTCAGTGGTGATGAGTAAGAAGGTGGTGATAAGAGATTTCCTGCCAAGACCCCAAAATAGAACCTCGGGAAAGCCTCATCTCATTCCTTCGTGGGGAGAGAGGGACTCTTGTTCAGCAGGCCAGGGCGTGAGTAAGTTGTGCCCGTTTGGAACTCCCAGTGAAACGATGGCCTGGTGCTGAGGGAATCTTCCTCGCGTCACACAGACCTGCCCGGTCCGGCTGGGCTGGAGAAGAGAGCAGAGGCGGGGGTCGCTGGGAGCTGGACTTGAGGGCAGCCGGGGACGAACGCTGGGCATTGTTTGTTTTAGTGAAGCACAGTTACCACAGGGTGTCACATTGGTTACAGGTGCACAACAGAGCGATTGAACAAGTCCGTGCTCACTGCAAGTGCCGCCGCCATCTGTCCCCCACAACCACACGACCCTGTCCCAGTATCGGTGACCGCATGCCCCGGGCTGTGCCCTTCGTCCCCACGAACTACTCTGTCCTCCACGCCCCCCCACCCAGTCTCCTACCCTGCCACCCCTCTGGCAGCCATCGGTTCGTTCTCTGTATGTAGGGGTCTTTTTCCTTTTATCCGTCCGCTTGTTTTGTTTCTTAGATCCCACGTATCAGTGCAGTCGTACAGCATTTGTCTTGCTCTGTCTGACTTCACTTAGTGTAATACCTGTAGACCCATCCACGTGCTTACAAACGGCGCAGGCTCGTCGTTCTCGCGGTCGAGAGAGAGTCCTGTGTGGCTGTGTGCGTGTGTGTGTGCGCACGTGTGTGCATGCGCATGTATGGTTGTGTGTGTGCGTGTGTGGGGTTGTGTGCGCGCGTGTGCACACGTATGTGGTTGTGTGGGGGGTTGTATGTGTGCCTGTGTGCACACGTGTGTGGTTGTGCATGTGGGGTTGTGTGTGCGCTCATGTGTGTGGTTGTGTGTGTGTGTGTACGCATGCACGTCATGGAGAGTGAGGCTTGCGAATGGCGGGTGGACGACAGCCGAGGTAGCATGGGTAGCAAGTGGCGCCCGTCCGCCCCGCTGTGTCGACTGCACCGGAGTCAGGTTGGAGGATGGAGCTCGGCAGGAGAGCTGAGACCTGCCAGGAGAGGTCGTGGAGGGACAGGGCATCGGGGAGGTGTGGCCCAGGGGACTCCGCAGGACCTGACAGTGGAATGCCCAAGAGGGTGAAGAGGGAAAGGGAACGAGACTTGCGGTGCGGCTTCTGCAGGCGGGTCTGAGGGTAAGTGATCAGGAAGCTGACGGTGTGGTGCCACCACCAAGGTGAGGACCTCCGGATGAGAGGCAGGAGCTGGAGGAAAGCCAGCCTGGAGTGACGTTCACAAAGGCCACGCAGCAGACGGAGTGACAACGTTCGAGCTGCTCAGCGCTGGCAGAGGCGGACATACGCTCAGGCTAACTGCAGGAGGGGCCGGTGAAAGTCCTCAGATGGCGAGTGCCTCTGTGGGAATCCACGGCGCCTGCAGGCAAGAACTCACTCGCTTGTCCTATTAAGACACATTACTTGAACGTGTCTCCCACACCAGTTGCCTCCTTGTCAGATGAGACACAGTGTGGTCCTCTGTCCGGTCACATGACGCAGGTGGATGACGAGGGTGTGGAGTGTGGGAGGGAGGTGGGTATGTGACGCTGTAGGCACTCCGGGGACAAGCATGAAAATCAGGGGTGATGTGTGTATGTGTGTGTGTGTGTGTGTTATCTGTGCACATGTATGTTTATGTGTGTGTTGGTTGTGTGCACGTCTGTGTAGAGAAATTTCTAAGAGAAGACAGCCCTTAAACGAAGCTTTAAAGGAAGATTAAATCAAGATGTTATTTAAAAAACCTTTAAGTTTTTTTAAGTTATATATAAATTTTCAGGGGTGCCTGGGTGGGTCAAAGCCTCCTCCTTCAGCTGGGATCCTAGGATCGAGCCCCGCGTTGGGCTCTCTGCTCAGCGGGGAGCCTGCTTCCCCCCCCCTCTCTCTGCCTGTCTGCCTACTTGTGATCTCTGTCTGTCAAATAAATAAATATATAAACCTTTAAAAAAAGTTATATATTAATATATATTTTTAAAAGTTTTATATTTTCAGACTTCTTTCTAACAGAAATACTTGATGCTATAAACACATCTTGAATTTTTACTTAATACCATTCCACAGAGATTGAAAAGCAATATTTCTTTTAAATCTCTCAAATCCAAGTAATCTGCAATCTTTCCTATAGTTTGTATAATAATACATTATACATTATAATATACAAATTTGTAAGCTATCAAGACTATATTTTTAAAATTTCCATTCATATAGGATTGTTAAGCAATAAAGTAAAAGTGATCTGTATGGTAACAACGGTGTGACCATTATTTAGGTAATTTACTAATCTGTGTGCTTTGTGGCCTAGATTACCATATGGTCAATCTCTGTACATTTTCCATGTGTGCTTGGAGAGAATGCGTAGCCTAGAGTGGTTGGATTGAGTACTAGATGTGTTCCTTTGGCCAGCCTTCCCAAATGTATTATCTCAACACTTAATTTTGTTTTTCTGCTTGATCTATCATTTCTGAGTGATATTTTAAGAACTTCCCCACATGATAATGGATTTGTCACTTTCTCCTCTTGGTTCTATCACTTTTTGATCAGTATATTTTGAAAGTATATCATTTGGTGCATCCAGATTTAGGATTATTGAATCTTACTGGTGAATTGAAACTTTCTTCTGTAGATAATGATGTTCTATCTTCAAATTCTTGTTGTGTAATTTGTGTGGCATTAATGTTGCCTTATCAAGGTTCTTTTCAGTAGTGCATGATATGTCTTTTGTCATTCCTTCATGTAAAATTTTCTGAGTCTCTTGTTTTAGACATGTCTCTTATAACTAGACTTGTTTTATCTTTATTCATTTTTTAAACATTTATTTATTTTTAGAGAGATAAAGAGAGAGAATGTACAAATAGGGCGAGGGGTAAGAGCAATGGAGAGACTCTCCTTTGGACTCCCCACCACGCTCAGAGCCCAATGCCAGACTCAGACTCTCACCTCGAGATCATGACCTGAGCCAAAACCAAGAGTTGGAGCTCAACTGACTGAGCCCCCCAGGCGCCCCAAACTAAACTTATTTTAAACCAATGTAGCACTCTTTGTATTTTAACTAGAGAGTTTACCCCATTAACATTGATTGTAATTTTTTATTTATCTTTATTTATTTCTACCTTTGTAGTTTGTGTATGGTTCAGTTTGATCTTGCCTTGCTTACAAACCAATTAGCCTGTTACCTTTTGCGGAAGAAGACATAAGCATCAGGGATCAGAAAGAAGGGACTTTATTATGCAAGGAGCAGAAAGCGGCCTGGAGACCAGATCGGCATTGGTTTCCTTTGGCCCCAAGTTCCCAGCGACATCAGCGTGGGGGGCAGGTGGTTACCATGCTCGCAGAGAAACAGCATCCTGCTGAGAAACACTGAGCTTGGGGGACCTAGCGTTTTGTAACAAGTGGTGGCAAGCCTGTGCTTTGTCTTGGAGAGAAACATTACTTCATCCCTCAAGGATGCTTGCTGCCAAAACAGTCCTGAGAAACAGCGGGTTAGGAGTGGGCAGTGCCTTATATTTTCGCATACTCAGCAAGCAGGAATAGAGAGTGCAGAGACACTCAGGGCCCGTGGTGGCTGCGCTCTAAGCAAGACGTTAGATGTTAACTCTGATTCCCATCCTGCTGTATATGCTGCTTTTTAAATCAAGATTTCATTTTTAACTTGATGTGAGCCCCCCAGATCGTGCAATACTTTGACTCTTTTTTTGTTTTTTTTTTTTTTAAGATTTTATTTATTTGACAGAGAGAGATCACAAGTAGGCAGAGAGGCAGGCAGAGAGAGAGGAGGAAGCAGGCTCCCTGCTGAGCAGAGAGCCCGATGCGGGACTCGATCCCAGGACCCTGAGATCATGACCTGAGCCGAAGGCAGAGGCTTAACCCACTGAGCCACCCAGGCGCCCGGACTCTTTTTTTTAATGCAGTTCCCAGTGTTTAGCTTCACCCGTAAGTGTCATTGTCACTCAGATTTCTCAGGTTGCTCATCTGAAGTGTCTTTATTTGGACCCTATTCTTGAAAGATATTTTGCAAGGCAGAGACTCTGAAGTTATCATTGTTTCCCCTTAACACTGTTTACTTATTGATCCGCCAGTCTGTGCCCTCCACCAGGGCCACTGAGGTGGGCACGGACGCTGCAACTAACACTCGTTTCTACAAAACCTGCCTTTTCTTCTGGTTGTTGAAAGAGGCATTCTGCCAGTTGAACATGTATTTAGGTATGGATTTCATTTTATTTAATCCTCCTTGGGATTTGGGAGGCTTCAAAAACCCGAGGATGGGTGTATTTTATCAATTCTGAAAAATTCTCAGCCATTGGCTCAGGTGTTTGAATACAGAGTATCTGTTTGTCTCTCTCAGTGTGAGACTCAGGCCTGGGTTTTCTCCCTCTGTCTTCACGTCTCTTCCACCGGCTTTTGTCTGTCTTGTCTCTTGACGTTCCTGTTGCACTCTGTCAATTATCGTCAGCTCTAACTTCTCCCTTGTTAACTCTTTCTTGGGCTTTGTCTAAACTGCTCTTTATCTACTGAGTTTTACTTTAAATCATTGCATTTTAATTTTTTTAAGATTTTTTTTAAAGATTTTATTTAGTTATTTGACAGACAGAGATCACAAGTAGGCAGAGAGACAGGCAGAGAGAGAGAGGGGGAAGCAAGCTCCCAGCAGAGCAGAGAGCCCGATGCGGGACTCGATCCCAGGACCCTGAGATCATGACCTGAGCTGAAGGCAGAGGCTTAACCCACTGAGCCACCCAGGCGCCCCTGCATTTTAATTTTTAAAGTTCTACTAATGTTAACAAATCTGCTTGATCATTTGTAGTCTCTAGTTTCCTTGTCATGCTTTCTATCTTTCTTTTTGTGTTTTAAATAGGTTAAACAACTTTTATGCCACTCACACCTCTGTGTGTTTCAGGTCTGAGTCTGCTACTTACTCTGTTTGCTGACTCTTGCTCATGGTAGCTGTTTCCTCGTGTAGACTGCAGTTTATGGCTGCAAGCCACATTCCTTAGAATGTTCTCTGTTTGAGCTCTGAGATGTATTTAAAGTACTTCCTTGAGAGTACTTGTGTTTGCTTTTGCCTGGTCCTCAGGATGGTACAATCTGAGACCATTAAAAAGTAAATGTTTGGCTTAGAGTTTTTCAGGTTGGTAGTGTGAATTTTGGCCTGGAACAGGTCTAACTATGAGTGGCAGGAGGCTGACAGGAGAATCTCTGTCCTTTGCCATTTCCGGAGCTCACAGCTGAATAAGCAAGTCTCCTCCCAGAGGGAGGCTCTCCTGCTCCCCCCCATAGTCTGCTCTGTGTGGACTGTGATTTTCAGCAGAGTGACCCTGACCTGACCTCCCACCCTGCACAGCCCCAGGCCTACTCCATGTCCCATTCTTCAGACCCTGCTGAAACTCAGGTCTGGATTACAGGGATCGACAAACGTGGCTCCCTGTTCACGCACATCTTCTTAGCCTCAGTTTTTGCCTACATTTTTGTTCTCCTACTCACTATTGGATCAACCATGCTTTAAAAAAGAGGATTTTCTTCTCATTCTAGCCAGCATGTTTCTGTGTCTCAGGAAGGTTCTCTCTGCATATATAATCCGTCATGTGACCAAGCATGGCGCCCGGCCCCCACCCCAGCCTCCTCCTGTGGTTGTCTGATGAGGAAGACATACCAAAGGGACTATTGCCAGGGGGATCAAAGCCCTGGCTTTCAGTGTCTCTGAGAGTTTCCTTCATGTGTGCATCTAGTTCCCATCTCTCGTAGAGGTACGTAGTGTTTGCAATGCTGTAGATGTCTATGAAATATTGTTTAGAAGATGACTATTTTTGCTAAGAAGAACTTCTGGCAGACATTGCACATTCTCCTTTGTACCCGTTCCAGGTCTTGAGGGACATTTCTATTTTGAGGATTCTTTTTTTTTTTTTTTTTTCCTTTTTAAGTTACAGAAACCCTTCCTGCTATAGTTTTCACCTGTTTCCTCTTTCCGGCTAACTCCCTTCCTCTCAGTGTCCCTCTGTAATTTATGTGTGGGCTCAGACTCACAAGAAATAGCCCCCGTGTCTCTGTTTGCAGCCAGGTTTTCTCACATCTGTCAGACCAAATGCTCATTCCCTCGGAAGTCCGCTCCCTGGCCGTCTCCCTCACGGAGGCTCCCTGCGACGGCCGTGGAAGGAGAAGCATGTGTGTTCATCTCCTTGGGCTCCAGAACAAAGCACAACACAGCGGTGGCTGGAAATGGCGCGTACGTGTCGTCTCGCACTTCTGGAAGCCAGAGGTCTGATACGAGGTGCCGAGGGCCATGCCCCCCGGCACACGTCGGGAGTTTCTTCCTCACCTCTTTAATGGGCTGGTGGTGGCACTGCTTCAATTTCTGCCTCCGTTGTGACGTGGCCTTACAAGGACACCAGTCACACTGAATTAGAGCCCACCCTACTCCTATATGCCCTCATCTTAACTAATGACATCTGCAACAACCCTGTTTTCTGACCAGGTCACATTCTAGGGGCGGGGGGTCAGGGTTTCACTGTACCTTTTTAGAAAGGGACACAGTTCAACCCATAACAAACAACGCGGGAACACTAGCAGGGTCAAACCCAGAGGTTCTACACATTCTGTCACCTCCCGATAAGGAATGGTCCTTCCCCCACCCCCTCCTGATGAGCAGAAAACGCCTCTACATGAAACGTGTCCAGAGTTCTCTTGGCCACATGCTAGGGTCCCTTGGCTCTCAACACTGTTTCATGTAATAGGACTCGCCGTGTTGTCTCATGAGTAAACTGACCTTTCACAGGAGAACTAGCCATTCTGCACCAAGGCACTCCCAGCGTGTCTGTCCCCACAGATGTGAGGAGGCCTGTGGAGGCCACTGTCCGGACTTCTGTCTGTGAGATGCTCTGTCTACAGGATGTTGGCCTTATGGCATTTCTTGCCTGACTATAATTGTCTAGGGAAAAGAGAATCTAGGCTGTCACCTTCTTGGTTGCCATTCCCTTATCTGATTTCTTTTGAGGCACACCTGTATAATTGTGGGCCCGTTGCTGGGCTCTCACTGATGGGCGGATCTCATCTGGACCTTTTCCTCTCGTGTAAGTTTAGGCAGTAGGTTCAGCTCCTGGAGCCTTGTAAGATGGGATTCATTGCATCCATTCTGCGGATTTTGTGAGTGTGTTTTACAGATGAAATAGTAAAAATGGCCCAGCTCTGATAACCAGCAGACCCCTCAACGCAGTCACTATAACACCCCTTTAAACAAACCTGCAGGAAGGGCCACCAATGGTGGCTGTCCCACGTGCTTCCACGTTGGTGGGAGAGGCAGACAGAGAAGCTGAGAGTCATCGTCTGGCTCTGTGAGGAGAACGGGGAGCCTGGGGAAGACACCTTCACATGGCCTGCGGCATGAAGCGAGGAGGGGTACGGCCTGTGGGTGGAGCAGGACGGCGTCCCGGGCAGTGACCGCGGCACCCACAGTGGGGTGGAGACCCGGGAAGCCGTGTTCACACAGTGTGTCGGCGCGGCCCAGCCCGCGCTCTGGGGCAGGAAGGAGGGCAGAGTGAGGACAGGGAACGGTGACCCGGGATGGCGCGGCTGCTCTGCTCCGGTTTGCGCTTCTCCTGGACCACCTGGACACATGGGGTACACGGCGTAGCACGACCCAGTTTGCTTCTAGAAGGGCCATTTTAGCAGCTGGAGTGTGGATGGGCTGGGAGGGACGCCATCTAGCCGGAGATCACTGTATTCCGGCAGGACTGATGGCCCCAGACCACGTCCCCGAGAGCAGGGCCGGAAAGAAGGGGAGACGTGACGAATATTGAGAAAGTCTCACGAAGGCGTCTGTGCGTCGTTAGACTTCGGGAAGAAAGCAGCGGGAGTGAAGGTGATTCTTGCCTCCCCGCTTACAGGGCAGACGGGGCACCCACGGAGGACAGTGTCGTTCAACGGAAAGCTTTCAGATCAAAATGCTAGCCGTGGGGCTCTACTGCTTCCCCAGCCATGCAGCTAGCTTTCTGTGTGAAACTCTAGGATTTTAGCAAATAAAAACTTTGATGAGCAGTTTATTTACAATTTGTTCCACATTTTGCTTTAACTGCACAAAACTGCCACATTTGTAGGTGACAGCCTTGTGAGGAAGGAGCACAGGTTCCCCCCACCATGGGCTGCTGAGCTCACCATGATTCTCAGACGTGGCCCTTGGGCATTTCGGACCCTGAGGGGCTGTCCTGTGCCCTGCACCCCCGGCCTCTACCTCTGAGGCATCCCTCCCATTTCCCCCCCTAGCCGTGTCTCCAGCTGTCTACACCTGTCCCCAGACCTTGCCAAGTGTCTCCCAGAGGACAAAGTCAGCCCCACTTGAGAACCCTGTGCTAGAGGATCAGAGTTTCAGGTCAAGTCACAGTGGGACGGTGGCTGGGATTCGGATACCTCCCATCCCCCGTGCGTCCCACGAGCAGCCCCGGCAGCACCCACACAGCTGCTCCGACCCCTGCCCTCCATGTCTGCTCTCGGATGTTCACACGCAGGCCAGGCCCACGTACATGGGTACATTTCCAGGAGCATCTTGTTCTTTCTTCCACCATTTTACATTCTACATCCCATAAATCCTGTAGGCGGAGTTCCCATCTGGTCCCACGGGCAGAGGTCCTTCTGGCTTTGCTGGCACCCGGTGCCCTGGACTCGAGTGCAGTGACTGTGAGCTCACGCTCCCTGGAACTGCGTCCGGAGGGCTTCTCCGGAGCCTGGGTTTAACGCGGATCTCTGTAGAGAGCATCGCTGTGTGTTTCCACCAGGCACCTTGGGTAAGAAGTAGTCAAGACCACTGAAGTTTTTGCTGCTGTTTTCAGATGACATGGGGGGTGCACGAGGGTCACGGGCCTGTGTAAGGGGGTGTGTGCACCTGGATGCTCAGGGGGTGGTTCTCGCTCTCGAGGTCCTGCCTGGCTAGTGCCAGCACTCAGGCGCGAGCCCGGGTCTGCAAAGGGGGTGATTTCCGTCCACCATGCACTGAGGGTGCAGCCCTGCGGGACCCCTACTGAGCGGGTGACCTCCGTCCTCTGAGGCCCTCACTGTTATAAATGGAGCCTGGACCCCGTTCTTGACTTGTACCTCATTTGTTGACCAAATGCAGCTTGTGATGGGATCGAAGCACACCTTGCAGTACTTATCAGAGTGAATGACGGGAAGCCCTGTCAGTTCACGTAGCGTTTTCTTCCCACTCCCAAATAACGATCATGTTTGTTTTCAGTTTTAAATACTTGATTAAGACATTAGTATTTCCAGTCCTACTGACTGACCGGACTCACAGTCTCTTTGCCGGCTTGAGGCTGTCTCAGCCTGGGAGGCTCAGAGTGGGAAGGAGGCCATCCAGGCAGAGGACAGACTCGCTGGAAGCGGTCTGCACACAGGTGGCCTCACTCTGACCCCTTCTCTCATGGACAGCTGTCCTGTTTTCTTCTGGGTTACTGCAGCTGGAGACCGCAGCTGCACGCACTTACAGGACAGAGGCCTCCGGATTTGGGAGTTACTAGAACTCTTGCCTTAGCCCTGGGCCTGGTGCTGCACGCTTCTGCTCCAGACAGCATCCCAGGGACCCCCAGACTAGCCCCTTTATCACATGGCCACACCTGGTCTGTAAAAAACTCTCTTGTGTCCTTCCTCTGCAAGCCCCATGAACACAGATCCGTTCAGTGCACAGCTCCCTCCACCCCCAGGCCTCCCCAGAGCATGGCCATCCGGGCTCTCTAGAACTCAGACCTGACCAGTGTGCACAACAAATCACAGCTCTTGGGGTAGGGCTTGCAGTGAAGGAGGCGGCACGGCCCCTACCCAGTCCTTCGGGGGAAGGGAACGGAAGGGGATAACAATGCGGATCTTGCCCAAGTTACCTTCCTTCCAAAAGCCTCCCTCTCCTTCCTGTCCAGGGCGTGTTCTGTTCTCAAGGAAGGGGGAATTCCAGGGTGGACCAGACCTTAGTTATTGTTCTGAAGTTCTGAAATTGGATGCCTCAGGTGTCCTGGGGACTTGGTAGAACTCAATTTTCATTAATCAATCATGAAACCTCTCTTTGTTCTAAATTCCCAATAACCCCATTCTTCTACAAGCTGGGACCCTACCTCCTCTGTTTGCCCAGGAAACATGGCTCCTTATCCGCGGGGGTCACCCAGATGCCACCTCCTCCAGCTGGGGCCGGCTTCTCATTCATCTCCGTCCGTGTAGCATCTCCTTACCCATTTCTTTCGCGTCGCATTAAAAGCTGCACCGTGGTTGTCTCTCTGTTCACCTTCTCTTCATGGGGCTGTGAACTTCTGTGGTCAGGAGCTGGGCCGCAGTCATCTTTGTGTCCCTAGGGCTGAGTATGGCCCCAGGCACCAGGAGGTGTCTGCGACCACTCGTGGGATGAGGTGACCACTCGTGGGACTGAGGTGACTGCTGTGGCCAGCACTCGCTTTTAGGCTGCAGCAGGATAGAATGCAATGTCGGGCTTCTGTGTTCGGGGCAGGGAAAAACTCAAGGTCACCTGGAGGCTGTGGAGCTTGCTCCCCTGCTCCATCCCCACCATCAGGACAGGGGCCTTAATGAGCTCCCCCTTTCCCCCAGGATTTGGGAGGGATGCCTCTGGGTATCAGGGTGGTCTGACCGTGGCCTGGAGGTAGTCATTGTCTTAGCACCGGAAGTGGTGGTGAATGATTCTTAGAGATTTTGATAAACTTACTTCACCAGGTTAAAGATAAAGACAAATGGAAATGTTCTAGCAATGAAATTATTTCTCCAGTTGGAAATATGAATTTTTTTTTTCCTTTTGAGACTCCAAGTTCAATTGAACAGTTTGCACTCAAATATGGGGGATGGTGAATACCCCATAAGATATTTCCTTTCCAGTTCGGTTACACCAGGTCAGCATGCTCTTGTAAAACCCAAGCCCTGATCGAGGCCCACCAGAGGGTTTTGTTGTGACCAGGATGGCCCTGAGATGTCACAGTTGGCACGTGGTACTCCCGCCGGCTCCCCCAGTGAAACTCGCTAGAGCCGGCCCCCTCCTCATTCCAGGGGCTGGGACAAGCCGATGTGTGGTCAGTCAGCGGTCAGTCAGCGGCTCTCTGCCGAGCTTAGCTGCAGCCTGGCATAGGTCTGGTCTGTCTTTGTCTCTGTGTAGAACCAAGATGCCTCAAGGGCAGCCAGGGAGAAGGGGAGTCTTTAGGTGGTAAGAAGCTGTTTCCCAGAGTGGGGATAATCGCCCTCCCGCAGAACCCTTGAGGGAAGCAGGAACCAGTTTCCACATGCATATTTTCATCTTGGAGATGCACGATGGGGACACAGCGTGAGTGTGCCCAAGCTCTCCAAGCAAGCGGCCCCTCTGAACTCCGTGCTCACCACTGCCCAGCCTGCGGCATCCGCATTTGTCACACGGTACCGCACGCAGGAATGTTTCTGACCTTCTAGGGGGTTGGTGACCGGGCACTGACCTCGTCTGACCCGATTTTGAACACAACGCACCAACAGAAGAGCTCCCAGATCTCTGCTGAGCATTTCTAGAAAACAGTGTTCCCCTTTTAGGCAAATCCCCTCCAGCGCCGCGGCCAGCAGCTGCCTCCAGAGCCTGCCTCCAGGCACTGCGGGGCCTGGTCAGTCACCGTCGGACAGAGCCGGAGGTCCTGGAGGACGGACGTCTCGTGCTCCGAGCACTCCCAGGGGCGGCGGCCCCAGCCCGCGTGGGGGTCCGTGCCCCGGGTGGCGACGGCTGGACCCGCGGGGCCGGGCGCCCCGGGGCAGGGAGAGGTGCGGAGCGCGGGCCGAGGCTCCCGGAGCCTCGGATTTCGTTTCGTTTCCCGCAAAGGTCCGCTAAGGGACAGAAGTTTTGCTCGGCACCGCGGAGCACTGAGCCCCCGCGTGCCTGCGGCTGTTTCAAGGGAAAAACCGGAGGGACGCCCCCGAGCCACAAAACAGCGCAGCCGGGCCGCGGGGCAGCACAGCAGGCCGGCGCCGCCCGCCCCGCAGGCCGCAGCGCTCCTCGCGGGGCTCGGCCGGCGCGCGCCTCCCAGGCCGCCGGGTGCGGGTGTGGGCGGGGGCGGGGGCGGGGGCGGGGCAGCGCGCGCGGAGTACTCGGGGCGAGCGAGGCGGCGGGGAGGCGCGTCGGAGGCGCTGATTGGTGGTAGTGGGCGGGGCGGGGCCGGGTTGCTCTGCGCTCGTCCTCTCAGGGCGGGAGGAGGAGGGGGAGGGA
Source organism: Mustela nigripes (assembly GCF_022355385.1). Classification (NCBI taxonomy): domain Eukaryota; kingdom Metazoa; phylum Chordata; class Mammalia; order Carnivora; family Mustelidae; genus Mustela; species Mustela nigripes. The sequence continues at coordinate 147,507,737 of NC_081561.1, read as the reverse complement.
ACGCCTGGGATGTGCGGTTGCTGATTGGCGGCAGTGGCGGAGAGCGAGGAGGGGCGGGGCTGGCCCGGGCGGTGGCGTCTGCGGCGGCGCGGCAGGAGGAGGCGGAGGAGGGGGAGGAAGGAGCATCTGATTGGCGGTAGTGACTGTGGGCGGGGCGGGGCGGTCCGGGGCGGGTCCCCGGCGGGAGGCGGCGGCGGCGGCGGCCGCGGCGGCAGCAGGCGCGGGAGGAGGAGGCGGAGGACGGGGGGGAGCGGCTGGGGCGGCGGGCACTGATTGGCGGGAGCGGCTGAGGGCGGGGTGGGGCGGGGCGGTCCGGGGCGGGTCCGCGCAGGCTGCGGGAGGAGGAGGGGGAGGAGGGGGAGGAGCGCGGGAGGAGGGAGCGCAGGAGCCCGGGCCGCGGTGGCCGGCTCGGCCTGCCCTTTGTGCCCGCAGCCCGCGCCCCGCGCCGATGGCCGCCGCACCGGGCTCCCCCGCGGCGCGCACCCGCCCGCGGACCTGACCCCGCGCGCCTGGGATGCGCCGGGAATGCGCGTCCTCCGGGCCAGCGGCTGCTGCGGGCTGGGCGCGGGGCGATGGAGCTGAGCATGAAGAAGTTCACGGTGCGCCGCTTCTTCTCCGTGTACCTGCGCAAGAAGTCGCGCTCCAAGAGCTCCAGCCTCGGCCGGCTCGAGGTAAGCGCCGTGGCGCCCGGGGCGCCCGGGGGATGCTGCGGGCGTGGGGCCATCCGAGCCCTTTCTATTGTCACATGCGCGGGACGCACCGGCTCGGGTCAGGGAGTTGAAGTTGTCGGAGAGCCCGTCCGGTGTTCACCGGACCGAACGCCGTTGTTGGGACTTCGCCATCCTGGACCGGCCCTCGGGTTCTCATCGGGGGCTTAACCCTCCCCTGTGGGATTTCTAACTAATTTCGCTCCCGGGGCCGCGCAGCTTGCGGAGCGGTCGCGGTGCCCAGATAAGTGCTCGGGGTGGGGAGGGCGTTTCGGTCCGTGCAGCCGGACCGCGGCTCCGTGGGGCACCTCCGAGCTCCCCCGGACAGAACCTCCGCGGCGCTCCCCCCGGCCGTGGGTCGAGGGCTGGGGGTGGGTTTGTCTTTCGGTGGCCCCCAGCCACGAAGTGCTACCGTAGGGGGCACATGCTGGTGTATTGGAAATCAGGGTAGCGTCGCCCGCATCTGGAACATCCCGGTCTACACCGGCCAGTCTGAAGCGGTGCTCAGGACCGAAGTGCCTGGTGCAGCTTCCCTGCAGCCCCGGGTTCGACAGAGATTCGCCCTGAGACCCAAGGACCCTGAAAATTGTGTCCTTTCCTCCTGTCCCTCATCTTGTCACCTTCGGGTTTCCAAAGTCATCTGTGGACCGTTCCCTGCTGTGTTTTGATTTCTGCCATCAGATCCTGTTCTTTGTCCCGGTGTCCAGATTACACTGCTGAATCTATAGATGAGAGAGAGAGAGGAGAGAGGGAGAGAGACACATTGTGATGGGGGGGGGGGGGGGCTGGCCACACAGCCTAGCCTTTCCCTTTGACATTGCCCTGGCCTTTACCAAAGGCTGGCACCCATCTCGGTTTTGACTTGTTTCTAAGGAATCAAATGAATTGGAACAATGTGACATTTTTCGTCTGGGATTTCTTTGTCCCGGCTGCCATGATATTCGATACAGGCATGGGTTGTTACAATTACCAGGTCTTTAGGCAAAGCTCTGGAATAGACGTGAATGCAACAGGGAAGCTTGTGGAAAAAGTTTCTGTTCTGGTATCACTAAGTCAGATTTGGACCAGATAGGCTCTTTGTGGCGGCTTTCTGAGGGTAGAACACATTTTTCAAACAAATACAACTGCTAATCAAATAATGGGGGAGGTCTTGCCTTGAATTTCACATTGACAGAAATTAAACACGAGTTAGTGAGATAAATCATCTTCCTGGATCTCAGGCACTTTTTTTTTTTTTTTTAAGATTTTATTTATTTCTTTGACAGACAGAGATCACAAGTAGGCAGAGAGGCAGGCAGAGAGAGAGGAGGAAGCAGGCTCCCTGCTGAGCAGAGAGCCCAATTCGGGGCTTGATCCCAGGACCCTGGGATCATGACCCAAACCGAAGGCAGGGGCTTTAACCCACCGAGCCACCCAAACACCCCTCAGGCACTTTTTAAAAAGCTAAAGTTGATAAGAACAGAAAGCCAGAACACTATTTAGCTCTATGCCCAATAAGTTTTTATTCCTCAAAACGCCAAGTTTATTATACAGCCCCTTGTTTCATTTATTGTCCTTGCCAGTGGGAGGCACACAGGTGGGCAAACCCCCGGTGCTCTGCAGGAAGGCCAGCAGTAGACACCGGCAGCAGGTTGATACTGGGCTGAACTGGTGGACGGTCAGGAATCCCATCAGCGCGATACACTCTGCTCCGGTGTTGGGGTTTAGTGGGGAGAATTGGGTTTGTGCCTCAAAAAAACAACATAATGGGAAACCGAGAGGGGGATGGAAGAGAAGTTTCTTCAATGTGAAAATAAAATTTCTAAAAATCATAGACACACCAGGGGATAGGCAGAAGGTCTGTTCCGGACCAGAGAGGATTATCACATTCCCCTATCAGCACGGAATCGGCGAGCCCTTCCTGTGACCGGGATGGTGGGCGCTGGAGAGAAGTGCTGAGAGGGATCGTCGGCTTGGCCGCAGTGCTCTGTTCTCTACAGATGCATTCTCCTGTCTCTTATGAAAACTCAGATAAGCATGTTTTACGGTCCTCATTCTACTGATGGGGGACTCAGCCTCCCCCGCCAACAGGATTTTCCCGGAAACTTGCCAACTAATTCGTTCAGCAATTGCTTTTTAAAAGCCTGCTGTGTGTTCAGTCCCTTTCTCAGCCTTGTAGATCCAAAACCACAAGTCCTGGAAGTCCTGGCCTCATGATGCCTCCACCTAGTGGGGGATCTAATAAGTGGCTGACCCTGTGCTTCTGTCCAGCAAGTTCCATCTTCCTGCCCAGCTGCCTCTCCATCTTTTTCCGGAGAAGCCTGTTTATGCACTTGCATATCCATAGCATATTGTAGGCCAAGGAGCACTTCCCCCCGAAATCTAAAATTTTGGAGGGGTGGGGGAGGTCTGTCAATAGTTTGAGCTTGAGTAATGGGACACATAAAGCACTAGCACAGATGTATATTTCCTGTTTGGACTGATGAAAAAGATTGCTCATTTTGTAAAAATAAACATTTTTTCATTGTTTCTGTGCTATTTATTTTGTAAAATATACACAGAGATTGAAAACGTTTGTTTTTTGAATTCAGAATCTAGTACCATAAACAGGAAAGTGACAGTGGTTACTTGAAGTTGAAAACACTATTATTTTCATTAAAATGGACTTAAGGGAGAGACTCCATCTTAATGTTTTCATACTTGCTTTTAATTTTTTTTTTTTTAAGATTTTTATTTATTGACAGAGAGAGATCACAAGGAGGCAGAGAAGCAGGCAGAGAGAGAGGAAGGGAAGCAGGCTCCCTGCTGAGCAGAGAGCCCGATGCGGGGCTCGATCCCAGACCCTGGGATCCCAAGACCCCAGGACCTGAGCGGAAAGCAGAGGCTTTAACCCATTGAGCCACCCAGGCGCCCCTTTGCTTTTAAATTTAACTTGAATCTAGACTCCAGCATTTGCTAATCCCTAGCCAACAGAGAAGCCAATTACTTAATCAGATTTGGGAACAGTTTATGAATTCCAGCTTAAATATTTTTAGAGTGTCTCGGTGTTGCACCAACTGAGATGGCCAGGTTGTTGACTCTGGCGAGCATGATTTTTGGGGTTTCTAAAGGGTAATTGGGTATCTTTCCTAGACTTCTTTGTGCATGTCCTAGAAAGATACCAGGTTTCACTGTCTGACCTTCACCCGGATTTCAAGGGCATTGACATCCCTGCCTGAGGGGCTCGGCAGCTACCTGGAAGGTGTAACTGGTTCCTGATTCAGCAGTCCATTTTGTAGATGAGGAAACGGAGCCCAGGGACACCCAAGAACTTGCCTGTGCTCCCGCGCCTAGACTGTTTTAAAGGAAGTTCTTGCTGGAGAGTGTGTGCCTTCTGTGATTATCATAGCCCTTCGGGGTCATGCGGTTACTGGAGTTTACCATGTGTTAGATGGGACTTGAAGGAAAGCTATTGTAATTATTAAAAGGAAATTACTCTGAGGAGTATTTTGGAAGGTGCTGCACAACCTAAAATTATTCTGGAGAACCTCTTCCGGAAGTTGGAACGTTCCAGGTGAATTTCGCATACCCACGGCAGGTGAATCTGGGCTTTATATCACACTCACCATCTTTCATGGCAGGTGGCGGCTTTTTCACCTCCACGAGCCCCTTCCCCTCCACTGTGAGATGGGCTAGGACTTCCAGCCGCGCAGGGTGAAAGCGATAAGCGTAAGCTATCGAACGTAAAGTCTGGATGGCGGCGCAGCTGGTCAGTAGTTGTTAGCTGTGGATACTGATGAATATTTGCTGGGCTTTGTGATGGTTTTCACAGTGCTCATTGTCTCCCGGTGCTGTGTGAGCCTGGGCTTGCCCCCGTGGCCTGTAGAACCCATGGCTTGTGCTTTCTCAGTAAACGCTCGGCCTGGTAATTAACAGTTTAGATGACCTTCCTCTGTAGTTAGGGGAAGAAGAGGCCAGACATCGCTTCTCCCAGGCCTCCTTGTACACCGTCATTCCCTAGGACCGGCCCCGTTGGCTAAGACGGAGCCCGCGGCGCCCGGCTGGATGGCGGTACTCCTCTTCCTTATCCTACATCACCTCGTGAGTCAGCTGCACCGAGCCAGGAATGCGTTACCAGTTCAGGCCCCAAAGCCATGGCGTCCTGAGCTAGGGCTGCTCCGAGAGTCAGGAAACACCCCAGCACCGCATCCCGATTTCAGGAGCTCCGGGACAGCATCCTCCTGGGCTCAGCCTTTGCTTCCCAGGAGAGACTCCAGTGGTCTCGCGCTCCAGCTCCAAAGCCTGGCTTGGGGCTGTGGAAGTTCAGAGGCGCTGACTAGGAAGAGCTTGGGGGGGATATGGTTTTTAAATTAATAAAAAGTGATATTATTTACCCAGTACGACTTATCTGCTAGTTTGTCAAAGGTATCAGTGCTCAAAGACCGTTCATGTCAGGAACAGTTATTTCGTCTGGAGTCCCCAAAGCCAGGGAGTCGGTTCTCTTTGATTACGTATCATTTTTGACACTTTTACTGGAAGACGGCTGAGGATGGGTGACAACAAAATGCAAGTCCTTTAGCTGGAATATGGAAGAGTGGTAAGCTGCTGAGCGGAAAAATTTCATCTAATTTTGTACTTGCTCAATTGTTTACATGAAGAATTTTAGCATACACTGTGCTGAGCAAGTGGTACGTAGGATGCGGTCTTTGTGTGGCCTCTGCCCTCGATGAGCTGGACGTCTAGTGAGAGAGGCAGACCTGGGAAGGGAACCTACTGGGTGACATTTCTGGCATCCCTGACTTAAACAGTCTAATTATGTCAATTGCCAATTACTTTCTATTTCCCATGGTTGCAGGTCACCAAGGTGTTGCCTGTGTGTACATTTGAATATATTTCAATGGCCTCCCCCTTTTAAAGGGAAGCATAATGTCCCAATAAAGTCAATGCTCAGGTACTCTTAGCAGATCCTGGGAGTGATGTTGGCTCTGGTCATGGAGAAAAAGAAAGCTTCCTGGAAAGATAAACATTAAGGCTTATTCTTGGTGCTTGATAGGTAAGCTCTTCTTCTAGAACTTGGGTGGTTTCCCGGAAAACCATTTCTAATTAAAATAATTTTCAGGTACTTTCAGTAAATGCATCCCAAAATTCTATGGGAACCCTGATTTTTATGTGGCTTTCAGACCACAAGGACAACAACGAAAATCAGAGAAGAACACAAGAAAGAGTTCATATTATAAGTATTGAACGGGCTCCGGGGGGCTCAGTCTGTGAAGCCATTTGCCTTTGGCTCAGGTCGTGATCTCATTCCCGGGATCGAGGCCCTCATCAGGCTCCTGGCTCCATGGGGAACCTGCTTCTCCCTCTCCCTCTGCCTGCTGCTCCCCCTGCCTGTACTCTCTCTCTCTCTCTCTCTGTCTCTAATAAACAAATAGATAAATAAATAAATAAATCATTTAAAAAAATTATTTAATCTGCTTATATTTTACCTATGTATATTGATTCTATTTTAAACACACTAAAATTAATTTCCCTGTGGCCACGTTTGGCATGTGCCTTACCTCAGCAGTTTCATGCCACACTTGCTCTCCTTACACTGAAGAAACTCCCCAAGATATTGCTTGTTCAAAAATGTGTGAAAAGACTCCCCAGACCGTCGCGATTCTCCCCATTGGGCGTTCGTCACCTCCTTCCCGCCTTCTTGCCCGAAGCCTCGCGCTGTCTTGCACCGCACACCGCGGCCGGCAGAAACGGTTTCGGTCCGTTTTTCCCGGGTTCAGAAGCACTGGAACGAGACGGACGTGGCGAGCTCGCGCCCGGTGCTCTGCGCCTGCAGGCGGGCGGCCGTGCTCAGACGTGGCGGGGCCGCCGGTGAGCAGGAGGCGAGCCCGGAGCTCCCCGGGGCAGGGGCGAGGCGGAGAGAGAGATCTGGGGCTTGAGCGGCAAGACTCGTTAACCGGAGCGGGTGGCCTGTTCCGTGCATCCGGCTGGGCGGGAGACGGCTGCCCTGAAGTGTGGGGAACCGAGGGCGGGTCCGTTTCCAGTGGAGGCGGCGGCCAGTCCTTTAGCCAGAAATAGCTTCCTCTTGGGCCCGAAGGTTCTGCGCTTGTCAGAGGCATGTGGACGGCCGGGCGCCAAGGCCGGCCTCGCCGGGACGCGCCGCTCGAGTGTCTGCGACGCTGGGTTGTGTCGCGTGCCGCGTCAGCCCATGTATTTTCACTGGGAAGAGCTATTAAATGAAGCTGGAGTGGGAATTACCAACAAATGGTCTGTTCAGCTACAGTGTGATTTAATCAAGCCCATGCATGAGGCACAAATATATTCAGTATAAAATGTGGTGCGTCGCGTCTGGTTTGCAGCTGTGTCCGACGCCTCCCGGGCTCCCAGCCGGCAGGGGCCGTGGTGGTGGCGGCGGCGGCGCGGTAGCCACGGGCACCTGCTCGCTGCGCTCCGAGGGCAGCCGTGTGCGCCGTGCCCGCAGACCTGCTGTTTTTCCCCAAGCAGGCGAGGGTCTGCGTCTGAAACCACCGGAGAGGGGCCCGACGAAGACTCTCCTCCACCAGACTGTAGTCAGTCCCCCGGTCCCCTTCGCGACTGTAGTCAGTCCCCCGGTCCCCTTCGCGACTGTAGTCAGTCCCCCATCCCCTTCGCGACTGTAGTCAGTCCCCCGTCCCCTTCGCGACTGTAGTCAGTCCCCCGTCCCCTTCGCGACTATAGTCAGTCCCCCGGTCCCCTTCGCGACTGTAGTCAGTCCCCCGGTCCCCTTCGCGACTGTAGTCAGTCCCCCGTCCCCTTCGCGACTGGGCTCTGACCTTGGCTCTGACCTTGGCTCTGACCTTGGCTCTGACCTTGGGCTCCTGTCTCGTCCTTGCAGTGCCCGAATGCCTTCCCCCCGCCCCGAGGGTGACGTCTGGTCTCCCCCTGCCTGCAGCGGGAATCCGACGAGGCCCGTGCAGGAAGACCACCCTGCCCTCGCGCACCCTCGGGCTCGGCTCCTCGCCCGTGAGTCCCAACTCTTCTTCCTGTATCTGAGGTGAGCTCGGGCTGCCTCCCGGGCTGCCAGACCCCGTCGCGGGCCCTGGTGAACACGCTTCCTCGCTGTCTCGCTGGCTTTAGCAGGCGTCAGAACGATCTTCCTCGGCCAGTGCGTATTGTTGTGGTCATTTGCATGTATCTCTTGAGAACCGGGAAGGGGCGTCGCAGGTACACTGCCGGTCAGAGAGCCCTACTTGATTCCACGCACAAAATACAGGGCGGCCTCTCCTCCACGAGCTTTGGTTTGCAAGGGCCCTCAGGATCCCCGGGGCCGTGTTCCTCTCCCTCCACCCCCTGCACCCGCCGCTGGATGCGCCCCGGCCCTGCTGGCCACCCCTTCTCCGGGCCACCTGGCGCGCCTCTCGGCTCTGCCCTCAGCCTTGTCAGGCACACCATCCTTTCGGACTCCTGCGTGCCCAGCTGCGGTGCGGGGACAGCCATACACTAATGCCATCCTCGAGTCATTCAGTGCTTGAGGGGTGAGATGGGCCTCGTAGGGGAGGGTTTGCACTTGGCCTCCTGCGGTGTTGCTCGGAGCCGTCTTTGGCCGGACCCTCTCTGTAAGGAGTTTTGCACTGCGCTCGGAAACACAGAGTTTCTCTCCTCTTTGGTCGGCCTCTCTTGCCCTCCGGAGTACACATCTGCTTCAGGTTAGTATTATTACCACAAAGCAGCTTTTCCGAAGTTAATCTCTGTTAAGGTTACTCGGAGTGATGCTTTAATCTCCGGGGCCGTCCTGTTGAAGTTAAGTGGTGGAGAAGCAGCTCCGGTAAAACAGAGGAGGGAGTTCACGCCGTTCTGGGGTCAGCGCTCCCGGGCCTGCGCCAGCGTGGCCGGGGCTGGGCTGCTGGGAGGGTCGAGGCGCTCCCAGACCCTCTCCGGCGTCTGACAGATGAGAGCCGTCCTTTCTTTGGTCCGCTCTGTTCTCCCATATGGAATTAGCAAGATTCAAAACACGGAATCCGCGAGGGAGCACTTAGGCCGTTGGCCATCATGCTTTCTTCTGTGGCCAGAGGAGAGCGGGCTCGGAAGGGGACTCGCAGGCTTCACGGCCCTGGAATGATTCGGGCGTCGTATGTTCAGGCCTGGGATTTGCAGATGACAGCGGCCAGAACACGCATCTGGGACCTGCTCTGACGCGACCCTGCAGTCCGTGGGAGCTGTGACACTCTGCCCTGAGGCGATCCTGGCAGCACCGTCCAGCCCAAGGCTCAGGGGCTTGCAGCTCGGACTCATTAAAATGTGCAGCTGAGTTTATAAGGGGAAGGGGTGGCGGGGGCTCTACTTTGAAAGACTCTATTTTGGAATGGTTGCGCTGGAAATGCTCTAGGGACTTCTTAAGAAAATTGCTCATTGTGGGTCCCTCTGTTCACACTTAGGACCCCAGATAATCACAAACTTTCTAGAACTAAGATTAAATATAATATTAATTTCCAAATGTATTTTCACGTCCGAGGTATAGTACGGACAGTCCCTTTCTAAATATGCACACGAAAGAAAGCACGTTACTCAGGAATGTGAGTAAAATGCCAGAGGAGGCCCAGAGATGTGGCACGTCCATGCGTGGAAAGGTGTCCATGAGGCCAGAAGGCAGTCGGAAGCCCCGTGAAGCCGTGTGGTCCCCCTGGGGCCTGTGGGACCCACTGGCGAACCGCCGAGGTGCGTCCCGGCCACAGCCTTCAGGGCAAATGCACAGAAGTGCCCCAGGAGACATTCCTGTCCCAGGACTTGCCAAAGTGACTCTCTTTGGTTGACTTTGAAGATAAAGCTGAGGAAAGGAAACCAGACGGAGGAAGCAGAGAGGAGCCCTTATTTTTAGAACACCTTCAGCTCTCGCCGGGAGCTGGGATTGTAATTACCTGCGGGAATAGGACAGGTGCGCCTGGAAAGACAGTGGAGCTGGGGCTAACTGCCCTCACCCCAGAAAACCCCAGGAAACAGCAGGGGGTTGGGCATGACTTTGTACTTCTAGGTCTTATGTTTCTAGATCTTGCATGCATTTTGATGTGTGGCTTAGTCAAGACTTTGTAGGACCCACTCCCACAGCAAAGTGGGAAACGGTGTCCAACCTGGTAGGATCTTAGTAAACGGACATGCACGGGGCTCATGTCCGTGCTCACAGGGCGCTCACGGGGCATCTGTGCTCATGGGGCACTGGCACAGCGGGAAAGATTTAGACTGTTGGGAAATCTTTAACAGCACTTATCACTTTTTTCTCTGACAGCCTGTGGTTTGTTTTTTTTTTTTAAAGATTTTATTTATTTGACAGACAGAGCTCATAAGTAGGCAGAGAGGCAGGCAGAGAGAGAGGGGAAGCAGGTTCCCTGCTGAGCAGAGAGCCCGATGCGGGACTCAATCCCAGGACCCTGGGATCGTGACCCGAGCTGAAGGCACAGGCTTTAACCCACTGAGCCACCCAGGGGCCCCTGACAGCCTGTGTTTTGAGGTTCGGGACATAGGACTCTAAGAGTCGGCATAAGAGTGTAGGAGTGACTCATTAGAATGAACCACTGTCATTTTGCGTGTGCACGAGGGAGAGGGTACAGACTGGAGATGCCGCTGTGACCCCGATGGGGCTCCTTCTCACTGGGGGTGATGGGCACGGCCGGATCGGGCTTCCTGCTACTGTCTCCACTTCCCACCCGCAGAGCGAGTGCCGAGTGTGGCCTCCAGACCTTGCTTCTAGTGCTGTACCCGCCCCACCCAGCTGTGGACCCTCCCTCAGCCCCTTGTGTTGTCCCCTCCCCTGACTGGCTGTCCCCCGGCCCAGGCCCAGGCACTCTGCCCGTCCTGCACACCCAGCCTCCCGCTTTGTGTTGCGCTCCTCCGTGGAGGGGGAGTACAAGGCCACCTCCTCCCCCAGAGGACTCGGGCTCTGGGGCACTTGGGTTTGGACAGAGAAACCCTGTGGGAATCGGTGCAGAGAGGGGGTCGCTGCTGTGTGACCCAGGATGGGGTGGATTGTGCTGCCAAGTCCTTGGGTAGAGGGTGGTTTGGGTTCAAAATCACCCCTGCGGGAAGGACGGTGGTGTGTAGAGAAGTAATGGGAGAAGGTCTTCCCTGTGCTGTGGGCTCGGTCACCCGTCTGTGGGATGTTCTGGGTTTTTGTAAAATTCCCCCAATCACATATCCTCCTGCTGGGTCAGGCCAGGGTCGGGGGAGCTCCCCCAGCTGCTGGGGAAGACACACCCATCGTCCCTGAGGCGGTCTTCGGTTTGGGCCGCCTCCCCCGTGCTAGCTCAGGGCTTTGGGGCCATGTGGGAACTTACGTAAAACCTTTCAAACCAATATGCAGCTGATGGGGGAACCCATCAGGCTCCACTCCCACAACTCAGAAATTTTGACATATATGAACACAAGCAGCTTTGGGGAACTGAGAAACAATAAAATCCAATGAGGATTTTTACTTGCCAAGCTCGTGCATGTGAAAGAAGGGGTTTCATTCCAGGAAGACAGCTTTGGTGACCTCTCCAAAGGCAGTTTCTCATCAGATGTAAAAGTTCTCCAGCTCCTAATGCTGGTTCTTTGTGACGGATAGTGTCACTTTAAAGCTTCAGCGTCCAGGACGGGTTCCCTCCCAGCTTGTGAACGGAGTGGAAGGAACAGGTTCTGCCGAGGACCCCCCTCTGTGCCCGTGATCTCCAGGACCTCGCCTCCATGTCGGGCTCCTCAGCCTCCACGCATCCCCTCCGCACCCCTGTGCTGCTTCCCCTCGCCGCTCTAGGTCAGCCCTCGGTGGCCGAGAACGATTCACATCCCTCCTTCATGGTCTAGGCAGGAAGGTCGCGGCGTCCGACCTTCCAGATGGGCAGCCGTTCATTCCGACGTGACCTGGAGTCTCGTCAGCCCCTGCATCCAGGACTTGGCTTAAAAAGAGAAAAAGCCTTCCTTTCTGATAACGTCAGATGCTGTTCTTACCCTCCCCCACCCCCACACGCTCCCTCCTTATTTTGCCTTCGGTCTGCGAACCCCCATATGTGGTGTGTGGCCAGTGAGCCGTCCCCAGAGAAGCCCCTGTGAGTGTGGAAATGTGCTGTTCTTGGCGGCTTGCGCAGAGGCCCAGTCACTCGACCCCAGGGGACTGCACGCCTCTTTTCTAGCCGGGGCACTCCGCGGAAACGCTGACAACAGCGGGCCGTGAGCTCAGCCGTGCGCCTGCTGGGACTCCATGGGCAGGGGTCCCCCATCGGCCCCAGGAGCATTGGAGGGCCCAGCTCAGTGTCCGTGTGGGACACACTGGGCTAGTGGGCTGGGCGGGGGGGCCCACAGCATCCTGGGCCAGATGGAAGGCTGAATAATGGCCCCAGAAGTGACTCTTCTGTGTCCTAACCACAGGACCCTGTGAATTTGATGGTATTTGGCAAAAGGCACTTTGTAGACTGGATTCGATGAAGGATCTTGAGAGGGACAGTCCTGGATGATCCAGGGGAGCCCAGTGTCGTCCCCCTGTCCTGACAAGAGGGAGGTAGGGGGACACTGAGAGGAGGGAACAGGGTCCATGATGACGGAGCGAGAGCCGTCAGAAGCCGGAGAGCGAGGACTCGGCTGTCCCAGAGCCTCCAGGAGGACCCAGCCGGGTCCACACCAAGAGCGGAAGACCTCAGGCTTCTGCCCTCTAGAACTGGTGGAGCCACGGAGTTTATGATCTGTCACAGCAGCGGACGGGACCGGCACAGTGGGTCGCTAGGTCTTGGGTTGGACGCCCAGTTGTGGAAGAGGCCGCACAAGCGAGGGCCTGTCCTCTGGCCTCCGGCGGGACAGCGTGTGAGGAAATGTGGCCAGAGGCCTTGGCTCAGGGCCTCAGCCCCTGCGTGGCATCTTGGGCCTGTCGGGTCAGCGCGGCGTGTCCGAGGGGCCTCCCTGGTGTGAGGCCAGAGGCCGAGGACACACCGGCAGCAGCGGCCGTGGCTTTCTCTGAGGCCTGTGGGGCGCCCGGGAAGCTCAGCCTCGCCACGGCTCACGCAGGAAAGGGCTCCGGGGCACTCGCTCGCGGGCTGAATCCTGTGCTGCCGGAGTTGCATGCTCCTGGGAAAGAGAAAAGGCCGGATTGACGTAGGAAAAGGTACCAGTGGTGACTGTGTGGGGAGAAAAGCCACGTGGAGTGAGCAGAAGCGGGGAGGCAGAGGGCAAGCTCTGAGGGGTGGCCGAGGGACACCTCTCGGGGTCATTTTAGTGTAGGGAACAAAGCGGGGCCGAGGCTCCTGGTGTCCCTGAGGTTCCTCAGGGAGAAGCAGGGACAGCGGTCACAGGGAGCCACAGCCCGGCACACCCAGAGCCAGGAGGACGGCGCTGAAGAGGGGTCAGAGCTCAGCCTGAGCAGCAACACCCCGAGAGCAGTCCTTCCAGGGCCATATCTGCCCAGGAAAGCCCTCCCAGGTAGGGTGTGGGAAGCGAACCATAGGACAGCAGGAGGGGCCAAAAAGCTGTGTTGGACGGGGTTTGGCGGGGCTCCCGGCCCCCAGCCTATGAGCGCGGAGGACGGATGACACCCCGGCCGTAGGCGAGAGCCGCCCCGTGGAGGCAGCGCCAAGTGGGAGGGTCGCAGGGTGCGGGCTGAGGAGCCATCTCGGACTCTTCTTGGTCGGCCCAGGTCAGGGCACCCCCGGATAACGATGTGCTTGCCAAGCAGGTGGCGGACTGACCTGCTTCGGGAGGCTCACAGTGCAGTGGGTTTGCAGCGCGACCCCTTCCGCCAGCCCTGGCCCTGCCGCCCGCGGGCTTATCCAACACCACGTCGGAGGCGGGAGGAAAGGGCTGCAAATGTGCTTCAAGGGAAGGGGTCCAGCCGAGGCAGCCGTTGTCGGCACTGGGGGTTTTCCTGATTCCTACATCAAACTTCCTCTCCACCTTTGGAATTCTGCACACATGCTTTCCACCAAGGACTCAAAATACAAGAAAAGGTCCGAAAAATTTGATATGCTTCTGTGTGTGTGTGTGTGTGTGTGTGTGTGTGTGTTTCCCCAAGGATTTTATTTATTTATTTTAGAGAGAGAGATGGAGCACAAGCAGGAGGTGGGGGCAGAGGAGAGACTCTCACGCAGACCCTCTCGGTGCAGAGCTGACGCGGGCTCGATCTCATGACCCCGAGACTCTCACGCAGACCCTCTCGGTGCAGAGCTGACGCAGGCTCGATCTCATGACCCTGAGATTGTGACCTGAGCCGAAATCAAGCGTTCGACGCTCACCTGACTGAGCCACCGGGACGTGCCTTCCCTGTGTGGTCTGATAACGCCGAACAGCTACTTATTTTTAAAAAGGAGTCGTCAGGTGGTGGCACGGAGGGGAGAAGGACGGAACGAGGAGGAAGGCAGAGGGCGGATGGGAGAGCGTCGTCTGCAGGTGCGGAAGGGGAGCCGGGGCGGCGGGCGGACGGACGGACAGACAGAGGAGGTGCGGGAAAGCAAGAGCGGAGGCTGACGTGGAGAGGGTCTGGTAGCGGCCACGTGGGAAAGAACCGCAAGATGTGGGAAGACGTCGACATCCGAACTGTCGAGTTCTGCTCCCTCCTTCCCTGAACGTGAGCGCCGCACGGCCGTTGGGAATGGACAGAGTTCCCCGTGGGCTCCGCAGAGGCGTCTCTAACCTGCAGTAGAGACGGCTCGCAGCCGGGAGGGGAGGGAGGTGGCGCGGAGCCGGGGCCCAGAGCTCCTTGTGTCGGGGCCCCCGCCCTGGTTCACCGCTGAGGCACAGAGCAGAGAGACGGGACGTGAGCCCGGGGTGAACTCAGTGTGTCTGCAGGTGTCTTCAGCTTTCCTGTGGCCGGAGTCTTCCTCGCGTGCACCCTGTGCTCGCGGCAGGGAGGGCCGACGTCAGTCCGCGGACGGTGGAGCGGCCGGGATCGTGGAGTTGGTATTTGGTCGCTTACGTCACACCTGGCACACACGGGGCTGGGGACCTGCTGAGCCGTGAGCATCTGCAGCGGGACCCAGGAGTCTCCCCCAGACTCTTGTAAGTGGGGACAACCTAGTTCCGTCCTGCTGCCCTGAGCTTACCCCAGGACTGGTGGGCAGAGCTCTGGCATCCAGGGTGGTAACACCAGTGAAAAATTAGAGGTGGGGGAGGAACAGACAACCCGAGCAGGACTTGGAGTGGGACTCGTGAGCGAAGGTCACATCCTAGTGGACCAGCGGCGTTGCTCGTGAAGTCAGAGAGTGCGGCTGACGGAGAACGCAAGTGGTGTTGGTGTGTAAGTGCCTCCCTGCTCGTGGGCGCCCCGCGAGGTCCACGCCAGAGCCTTCCCCTCACACCCAGTGGGGCGTCCTGGACTACTGCTGGGGACAGAGGAGTCTTTGACACTCTGCAAAGCTTTACAGAATTGTAAGAAGGCGTCATCTGCACAACAGTGGGGAGTAGCTGCCATTATGCCTTAGTTCCCCCTTGGCCCTTGTTTTGTGTCCCCGGTAAAGACTCCAGGGAGGGGCAGAGCCGAGCACACTGGGCAGGTTCCCTGAGGACTCGCACCCAGCGCTGCTCCCTGGGGTGGGGGTCGGGGCGTGGGCAGGTGGTCCTGCTGGTGCGATTTTGTTTCCAGTTCTTTAGCATCAGTGGACGTATGTGGTGTAGTATTTAACCATTTTAGAAACATGGATAGAATTCTGATTGAATACGAACATGCCTTAAGAAGATGTGTATTTGGAAAGCATAATAATAATATTTTAAATTTTAAGTTTTGAAACATAGGAGAAGTGCTTTTTCAGATTTTCCGACTTATTTGAGGTGATACCTTGGGGGAAATTAAGGTTGTTTTCATTCATTGAAACAGACAAAACATATTGTATGTCTGCAATCATTTCTTTATTCTTTCAGTGTGTTTATTGGGTCTAAGGATACTTCTGTTCCTTTTCTGTCGACTTTCTTTCTCATAGTAACCTCCAGTCTAAAATCTAGAACATATAAATAATAATGTGAAGAAGTAAGCATTCAAAACATGATGAAACTGGGTCTTGATTCTAGGAAAGTTGTTTTATTTATCATACTTAGCTCCCCACTTCTTAAGATTTTCCGGTAGTAACTGTGCACAACTGGATTCGCAGGCACTCATTCGACGGAATAAATTTATGAGAACATGATAACTGTTTTCTTTGCTGTTATTTTCCACATGCTCTTAGGGCCAAATTTTCGCCAGCGCAGTCTTTCCACTGTGGTGACCGTGTTTTGATAAGTTACTAGAGGGAAATGGTTGTACAAAACAGTGTACAGAGCTATGATATATGAAGACTCACGCACACACCACCCTTTCTGCCCCACACGTATCTGCAGACTCCATCCTAACACAGCCGGAAGCGTTGGGTCTTGGGAAACGCCATCTAATTCCCGGGGTCTTGTCGCCGTTGACCATCCTGAGTTCTTTCCTTTGAATCATGTCCTCAGTTTGTGCTTGGAGGCGACAGTCAACTAACTCAAAACTCAGGAGAGCCACCTTAATTTTCACCCCCGCTCTATTGTTATTGTCTGTGCTGACTGGGTTGTTTTGATCAAGAGAAGCAAGAGCTGTTTGCTTTTACCTTTCGGGATCTTGTCCCACGGCTTGCGTGTGACGAGAGTGACAACTGGCACTTTATACACCTATTAAAGTGGCCTGCCGCGCGCACTGAATGCCTCGTGTGCTCACGTAGCCGTGCCAGCACACCCATTTACGTGGTACCTACCGGGAAGTATTGCTGTGTCGGGGAAGCCATTCCTGTGTTGAGCTCCACAGCAGAAGATCGAGTGAGGAGATGAGCAAAGAGAACAAAATTCAAAACAAGAAACAAAGGGTAAGAATGATCCGAAAAAGCTGTAAAAGAGAACAAGTGATTCGAAGCTAATAAATTCTCTTTATCTTGAAATAAATGTAGAAAGATACTTTCTGATTACAGGAATATCCAGTTTGTGGCTTCCCCCTTGTCAAATAATTACAGGCTAATAAAATAGACTTGATAGTAAAACTTGTCTGAATCAAGTCAAGCTTTGGGTCATTTATAAGCCGCGTGTCAATATTTCGGTGTCCGGGGTCATCAGTACAAGTATCAGACGAGGGGCCCACCACTGGCTACAGCAGAGTAGTAGGAAGGACGGTGGACGCACAGGCTGCCCAGCAGCCCTTTACGCGACGACCCCGAAAGTGGATTTAAATCGGATTCCTGCACGTGTCTCGCCCCGGGAACAGTTTTCAGACATCATGGGCAGACCTGCGGTACATGAATCAGACTTTGGAGGAGAGCTGTCTGGTTGCTGCTGGGGGGCCGTCTTCGTCTCCCTGTGCAGTCCCCCCCCTCACTCCCCTCCATTCCCCGCCGTGGGTGGGAGGCCGGGCCACATGACCCCAGGGTCCTAGAGAACCCCAGTGTGGAAGCCACCAGTTTAGACAAACCTTGATCCACAGAGGAGCCACTAAACTCCCTCTCTCTGTTGTCCCCTCCCGTTAGTCCTAGAGTAGGGACCACAGAGTGCCCCCCACCGCCCCCCGCCTGAGCACTTTCAGGATGTCAGTGGACATGGGTTGAATTTGGGCGGACCCCATTATACACTGCAGCAGCTGTGCTCCAGAATAAACCCCAGCCCTAAAGTGTTTATCTCTTTATGGTCGGTTCATGTTTCTCTTTCATTTTCAAAATTATTTTAAGTTCCAGAACAGTTAGCACACAGTGTTCGGTTGGCTTCAGGCGTATGACGCAGTAAGTCAACAATTCTGCACGTCATTCCGTGTTCACCATGGTACGTGAGCTCTTAGTCCCGACCACCTCTTTCCCCCACCCCCCCCCACCTCCCCTCTGGTGACCGTCAGTGTGTTCTCTGTACTCATGAGTCTGCTTCTTGGTTTCTCTCTCTGTGTCTCATTTTTCCCCTTGCTCATTTGTTTCTTAAATTCCACATATGACAAACAGGGTGTTCTCTGACTGACTCGTTTCACTTAGTATCATACTCTCTAGCTCCTTCCAGGTTGTTGCAAAGGAAAAGATATCATTCTTTTTGATGGCTGCATAATATTCCATTGTGTATCTAGCCCACGTCTTCCTTGTCCAGTCATCTCTTGGCAAATTTTTGGGCTGCGTGCATGGTTTGACTGCTGTAAACATCGGGGTCCGTGTATCCCTTCAAATTCATGTTTTTGTATTTTCTGGTGTAACACATGGTAGGGTGGTGACTAGGTCATAGGGTAGCTCTATTATAACATTTTGAGGAACCTCCATGCTGTTTTCCGTGGTGGCTGCACCAGTCCCACCACAGTGCAGAGGGGCTGCCCTTTCTCCACATCCTTGCCGACACCTGTTTCATTTTTTTCTATTTTATGAAAAAATATCCTTAGCTTCCTAGTTGTTTGGAATTGGGACTAAACATGGCTTTCTGTCTAAGTATGTATCAACTTTAGAAGAAACGTGTGAAGAATGATTCCACATCTGTGAGGGGCCGAGACAGAAGGCTAACACAGTTGAGGAAGTTTTTCTTTGAAGAAGAACAGAGCAAGAAATAAATGAGGGAAGTTCTGTAAGACTCAGAGGAAAAAAAGCCGTTAGACCCTTTTACCAAGTTCAGAACGTT
The DNA here is from genome assembly GCF_022355385.1 of Mustela nigripes. Taxonomy (NCBI): domain Eukaryota; kingdom Metazoa; phylum Chordata; class Mammalia; order Carnivora; family Mustelidae; genus Mustela; species Mustela nigripes. Next base: position 147,489,519 of record NC_081561.1, on the reverse strand, counting down.
GCCTCTATCTGTGAGGTGTCTAGAGAGCTGTGATTTCATAGCCTTTCAGATCCAAACAGGAGTCAAAATGTTATAGGTCCCTGGGGACTCAGTGTTACTCCTGATTTTGTCTCCCTCACAGATGGAAATAATCCCAAATCTGTAGCTGGAAATTCTCAGATGTAGATTTGTTTCTTCCACGTATGAAAAGATTGTTAAATTAGATGTGAGAATTTTGAGTTGAGCATTTTTTATTTTTGTAGCAGCAAACTTCATCGTTTACAGGACAGAAGGATAGTTGCTCCCACTGTACGAGTGAATAGAGGTGTCCGGCTTCAAACCTGCTGGTCGCCGGTTTTTCTCAGTGGCTGAGGCAGCATCCCTAATCCCGGTGGGGGGGGCACCCCATTGCCTGGCCGTGTTCCCCTTTCCATCCTAAATTCTCAGGCATCGTCAGTGAGCAGATATCCCAAGGAGATCGTCCATTGTAGCTTCAGCCAGTGCCTCGGCGTTGGGGGGGGAGGTCCCACATATTTTTCTGAGAATTGACTCAGAATTTGAAATTAGATGCTCAAGAAGAAATGTACCATGCACCACGGTTAAGCCGCACTCTCATAAAAGTCTCCGAGGAAGTCCCTTCTTTGAATCTCCTCGGGATTGTTTGATTCCAAATTCCCTTAAATGCCATGACTTTTTTCTTGTTTTTATAAACAGCTTTATGGGATCTAATTCGTATCCCGTACAGTTCACCCAGATAAAATTGTACAACACCAGGGTTTTCGGTCTCTTCACAAAGTTGTACAACCTTCAGCACAACCTTGGACTTCTCACCACCAGTGGAGCCTCGGACGGTGGTTGCGACACCCGTTTTCCCCTCTGCGGACCCTCTAGCAGTTCCAGTGAGCTCTGAGTTACTTCCCGTCTCTACACACTGGCCTAGATGGGCGTTTCCTGGTGGTGTTCTGTGACCGGCTTCATTCGCTTGCCATCATGTTCCTAAGTTTCATCTGGGGAAGCAGGCGTCTGTCTTTGTGGTCCAGTGTCTCACTGTATGGACAGAGCACGTACTGTTTGCACAGCCGACAGGCGTCGGGTTGTTTCGACTTTCTGGCTTCTGTGATTAAAGCTGCGATGACGTTTATGTATGAGCATATTGGGGTTTTGAGCGGATGCATGTTTTCGGATCTCTTGGGTGTGTACCTGAACGTGGAATTGCAGGGTCAGGTCATCACTCTGTGCTGAAGCCAGAGAGGCGCTTCCAGACTGTTTTGCAAAGTGGCTGCAGCATCTGGTGTCCCTCCGGCAGTGATGGAAGGGTCCAGCCCCGTTCTCGTTCACCGTTTGGGTTATGCCCTTCCTAGTGGGTGTGAGTCATATCTCACTATGGCTGAGTTGTGCCTCCCCGCTGACTGGTGGTGTCCGGCATCTTTTAGTGCTTCCTGGACGTGTCTTCTTGGGGAAAATGTCTCTTCAGATCACTTGACCATTTATACCTATTGGTGTTTTGTTTTTTTTTTTTAATGACCGAGTTGAAAGATTTCTCTGATATATTCTAGGTACGAGTCCCTTACCAGATCCAGTATTTGCCGTTCCCCCCCACATTTCGTGGGTGGCCTTCACTGTCTTGGAGTCACTTGCAGCCGCGTAGCCTTAGTTTCTGTGTGAGCTGTCGTTGTGTCGTGGTTTGAGACCCTTCAAAGCTCTCTGCAGCGCTGCTTGAGCCTCTCGGTTTCCATAGCCGTGTTCAGGGTATATTTGTGCAGAGCTGAATTCTCAGTGCTACTTGCTTTTCTTGAGGAATAAGGCAAGGAAGGCAGGGGGTCTCTTTACCTCAGTTCCCCCAGGGTGAAGAGGTACCATATTTCAAAGGAATCCATTTTAACTCTCCACGAGCACTCAGGTCTATGGGTTTCCAAAGAAACCGTGTACAGATGGCTGAAGTCTGATCTATTTTAATAGTTCGGTGTCTCCCATTTTATTTTCAGATGGGCTGGGATTGCTGAAACCCCAGCCCTGGGCTGTAGCTAGAACAGAAATGTATTGAAGTGTCTAACTTGGGGAGTGCCCCTTTGCTCCCATCCTTGGGGGCCTCGGGCTGACCCTGCTTTTTCCTAGACGCTAACCATGGTTCTGAACCTTGTGAGGCATCAGCCCAGAGGCCAGAGATCTGATAACAGGTGGCAACCCTGTCTTAGCTAAGTTCCCCTCAACCTGCAGAGTAACAAGCTTTCTATTTGGCTTGCGGCGTCTTGGGAAGGCTAATGCCTTTATATCTCAATCCTTAGTCATATGTTTTTGTCTCAAGTCTTACCACCACAGAAAGCAACCTTTTGGCTTGTTCTTTTCAATAAAATCTGTATACTATTTTTATTTTTCTGTCACCTCTGAAACATCCCAGTAGAATGCATAAAGGGGGATGCGAGAGAGTCCCTGCACACACGCTTCTATTTAAAATGCCACCCCCGTATGCCCTTTTACTGTTAGAATCATAGTTTATGTGTTAATTTTGTGCTATAATGTCATATCAAATTTTAAGTGCCTAGGTAGAAAGCATGATATTATAAGACTTAAATAGGAATATCAAGTAGAGATTTATAAATCTAAATTCTGATATTCTAATTGGATTAAAACTTAAAGAGCAGTTTTTAAGTTCCAAGTCAAAACTTTAGGACCCCATATTTAATGTGATGTTTTAGGCTAAGTGATGACCCAGATGTTACCTTTTAATAAGAACTTACAATCTGATTGAGGAGGTAAGAGTAATATTCTAGAGATAATTTTGGATACTATGAGATTTTATGTCCCATGTGGCATAGGTAACAGTAGGAACCTACTCTAAACCTGCTGTGAGATTGTAGGTTTTTGAAGAAAGGAGAGGGTCTGGGGGCAGGTATCTTCACTGACATGATGCACAAATGTCCAGAGACCATGCCTGTGGGCCTTTGGGACCAGGACCCAGATACAGATGACTTGGTTGCAAGTTACAGCCTCTATGTGGGCAGAATCTTCAGAGAAGGTCGGATTGGCGGTGCTCCCAGGGGAGGCAGGAGGGGCTCATGAAAGCAAGAATGGAAAGCTATCAGGGAAGGGCAGATGCTCTTGACACCCATGGAGGGAGTGGATGGGGCTTGGACGCGGAGGCTCTGTGGGGGCCCGTGGCACGTGGAGCCCCTAGCTGATGCGCAGGACGGCGCAGGCTTGCAGATTTGTTGTCTTGGGCAGTGTGGAATTACTTTGTTGTAGAAAATCCATGCTTGATAGTGGCTTGCTCCCCAGACCTCGTGTGCCCTGTGCCCTGAGCACGCTCTGTGTGATGTCTGTGGCGCGTGGCCCCGAGGTGGAGGCACTTTTATTAACTTGGCCTCGCACGTGAAGCAGGTGCCATTTCTTCAGGGGATTTGCTAAAGGTCCGCAGGGCCAAGCTCCCAGACACCCCCATCCTGGGCTCACCTCCACCTCCGCAGCCCAGCCAGAAGGTTCTCCCATCTGCTCTGACTGAGGTCAACTGTCTGACGCTGGTAGGATTAGCTCCCCCGTTGCACTCACCGCTGTAGGGAGCCGTGGGCCACTCTGCACAGTAGCCAGTGGGGAGTTCGTTCCTTTTCTTGCTTCTGACCTTCTGTTTTTCCTGTTCTTTTCTTCCTTCTTTTTTTTTCCCTCCCCCCCCCCGCTCTCTTTTTAATTTCCCAGTCTCCCTCCAAGCCACCAAATAAGTCACATGACCAATCCTGTGTTGGGGGTAATTTTTAAAAGAAACTAAGATGTTTTTCATACTGTTTATTAGTGAGCTGTGAGGTTCCCATTTAAGTAAACCTGAAACTGCCACGCCCTGATTGTTATTTCTAGACCATTTGTTCAAATCACGTCTCCGCGCCGGAGCGGTCTGCGAGGGGAGGTGCTCGTCCACGTGTGTTTTAAAACGGGGCTGCTCAGGGTTAAGAACTTCGCGCTGGAATAGTCTCCTCCTGAGAACGTTGTCCCAGAATGTTCGTAAGAATGCGGCTTTTCTTTGTTTTATTAAATCTCTTCTTTTCACCAGCGAATGTTGGCTTTTCATCCCACTGTCCTGATGACCTTTAGAAGGGGTGTGGAGGGAGAGGGGCTTCGCTGCGGCTTCACCTCTTCCCCAGGCAGCGACCCATCTCTGCCTACCAGCACCAGCCACGGCGTTGACAGGCGCAGGGGTGGGGTCCCTGAACCCCCATCCGTGACATCACGTCCCTTGCGGCAGGATGAAGGAGTTTAGTCGCTGTGCGGTGTGCACGGCCCCCCCGGATCCTCGGCAGGGCCTCTGGCCATCTGACCCGTACCTCAGCTCAGCCTGATCTTGCTGGCCATGTTTTGAACGGCACCTGCCCCTACCGGGCGTCGGACGCCAGGAACATCCACGGATGGAATCCTCCCGCAGCCTCCCGGGAACCCAGCTGCGTCCCGGGAAAGCGCTCAGATGTCCTGACTCCACAAGGACACCCGCACCGCTGCGTCCAGCACCTGTCCCATTTCAGAGTCCAGTGAAGCCCTGGGATGCCGCACCCGACACCAGCCCCTGCGTCTGGGGGACGACGTCCTGGCAGGAGGGAGCCGCCTGCCCCTCCCTCAGCGGTGCCAGCCCCCCAGCGCACACACACACACACTCACACTCACACACACTCACACGCACTCAGACTGCATCAGGCTTCTGAGCGATCACAGAACACAGCGTTTTCCGGGAATGCCGCGGCCTGCACGGTTCAAGGACCGATGCGGCAGGTCTCAGCGTGGCTTCCCTTGTCCCTCGGCCTAATGTGGGTCCCCCCAGAGAGATCTCAGGGACCTGGAGTTCACAGGGATGTGGTATGTTCTGCTCTTGATATCCCGGGCTTGTGTCATCATTGCAGACAGACCGAATACTGACGGCCCGTGCGGGTTGCCGTGAACATCAGCGCTTAGAACACCGCGGCCTCTTAGCTCTGAACAGACTCATCCAGACGGCGAGAGCCAGATGAATTCTGAGGTGACCCTTGTTGATGCAAAATGAATAAACCTTTTAGAATGTTTTTTTTTTAAAAAAAGGAAGAGAGTCTTTTCTGAGCCCAAGTGAGGACAGCTGCCCGGGACTCGCGATCTCCACGAAGAAGAGGGACCTCGGGAGAGGGAGCGTGTGGCACAAGGTACACCTGGTTTTTGTTACATCAAGACTAACGGACCATCAGCAGGAAGGACATTCCAGAAAATCACAAACTTTGTCTCGTGCTTTATGCAACGTTGTAGTCTTTGGAGGTGTGAGAACTAAGGTAGATTTTGACTCTTATCTGCAGTTTGAAATGTTTCTTTTAGGTTATTTGCTAATGAAGCAGATGTAGAGCGTGTGCTCAGGGCAGAAACAGCCCATGGTTTGAAGTTCGGTGAAGTCATTCTGACCTTGGGAAACACTGAAGTACAGCTTCCTTGGGAGACCGGGACGGGCCGCAGACATCAAAGGTTGAAAATTGCCTTTATCACCCCGAACAATGTCTTTCTCTCCGTGCTCCACACTCTGGGCAGCCCCCTGCTCTGCAGAAAACGTCCTCAAATTCAACAAATAGAAATACCGAGTTTACTCCTTTTCCATTTTTTCTTGTGAACTATTTCACACATATATACAAATAAAAACCACTGTAACAAATACACGCGGAGTAGTGTATGTTGATACCAGCGAGTCTCCACGTACACCTGCCCGATCTCGTTCTGGTCCATCACCCGGAGGCTACCCTTGTGTGGGATGTGACATCGTCATCCGATGGATTTCTCCGTATTCCTGCTGCGTGTTCCCGGCCGCCGTGGATGGTCGAGGGGCCTGGTGCGTGTGCCGTCACACCGCCCGTGTTCTGACGCGGCCCGCTCCCTCTTCTGTCCGTGGGATACATCCTTGTTCACCGTGTCAGGTCGGTTCCCTCTGCTTGCTTCCGTGCGGCGTTTTGCTGCCTGCCTTCGGCACACGTAGCAGTTCTCCTGTCCCTGCCGCGGGCGACGCTGCTGTGAGATCTGCACCTCGTGCCTCGCGCCCATGGAGGAGGGCGCTTCCTCGCGTGCAGATCTGGGGCGACGCTGCTGGCGGGAGGAGCCTGTGATCTTCCGCGTGAGTCCATCCACGGAGCCCCCCTGCATTCGGCGTGCAGCACACGCTCCCCCTCCCCGGCCAGCGGAGTCCGGGGCTCCTCACCCTGCCAGCCGCAGGGCGTCAGGGCTGAGGTCTGCGCGGGGGCTGGTGTTCCCGCCGCCGGGACCCCCACGCGAGGTGCTCGCTGCCGCCGGCCCTGCGTCCCCCTAGCTGCGCCCTCTGTCCACACACTTGCCTAATCTTTTCTCTCTCTTTCCGTCGATGAGGACGATTCTTTGCATCTTCTGGATAGTAACTCATCGGGAATGTACGTTATAAATAGCCTCGAGGGTGTGGCCCATCTTTTAACCTTTTTATGCAGAAACTTTTAATTTTTACGTAGCAGGACTTATCCGTCTTTCCCTTGATGGCTTGCGCTTTCTGTGATAAGCAGTCTTCCTTATGCTGAAGTCGCAAAGCTCATGTTTTCATCCTGAGCTTTAAAAGTCTTATTTCTAACATTGTGGCCTTTCACTGCTCCAGATGAACTACTTGTCAAGTCTGAGATAGGAAACCGATTCTGTGTTCTGTCTCTTAGAATAAGATCGCCGGTTTCTCAGCCGCACTTCCTGACCTGTCCGTGCTCGCGCTCGTGGTCACTCTGGTCACTTCGCAGGGGCCCCTGGAAGGATCGGGTCTACTTCTGTTCCGATGGTCTCCCCTGAGCCAAAGCCACCCTGTCTTACTTGCTGTTGAATTAAAGTAAGTCTTGGTCTCAAATGCACCAAGTCTCTCTTACCCTCACATTGTTTTTCTTCAGTATCACCTTGGCTCTGGGCTCCCAAAGCCTTTAGGGACAGCTGGTCGTTGAGACAACCCTAATCCAACTCAGTTAGCTCACTTGCAAGTTAAGTGAGTTTTTGTTGTTGTTGTTGTTGTTGTAGTTTGTTTCGTTTTTTTGAGACGGAGAGAGAAAGAGGGAGAGGCGGTGGGCAGGGGCAGAGGGAGAGGAAGAGAGAGAGTCTTAAGCAGACTCCATGCTGAGCACGGAGCCCGACACGGGGCTCGGTCTCACGACCCCCAGATCATGACCTGAGCTGACATCAAGAAGACCCTGAACCCACTGAGCCACCCAGGGGCCCCTAAAAGTGATGTTTTACAGACAGTGGAGTGCTGTATAGATGTAAGTTGTGGGTGTTCACATTGTGAAAATGTGGCTTATACGGATTTAAGAGCATCTTATGTGTTCCACGTGTCCACCAGTATGCGGCTTGCTTACGAGCAGAGAAATTCAGCTTGATTTCTATGACCTTCCCCTCTCCTGTCATGGAGCCTGTGGACTCAGGTACACACTGTCTGCACGGAATCCTCAGTCGGTCTCAAGGAGGATCTGTGAGCCGTTTCTGTTTTTGTCTTTTTCCTAAGTCTTCCTTCATTTATCACCATCTTTTGGAGGTGAGGGCAGGATGTTTTTTGCTTTTTTTTTTTCTCTCTCTTAAGAAGTACTGGACACACAGAGTATTTATAAATCACTCCCTATTTTTACCAGACAGAAGCAAGACAGAGTTCAGCAGGGGAAATGTAATAAAAATGACTTTGGGTTTAAAATTTAATTTCCCACTGATTTGATAAGACCGATTTTTAAAAGCATGAGCATTCCCTTTGCTTTTGTCCCTGGCTGCCGCACATTTCATTTCACATTGCACAGTCTTAGGAAGCTTTACTATTTAGCCCTGAAAATGGGGTAAGTATAGCAAGTTCTGTGTTACGAGAACCGTCATTTTGTTTTCCCGTCTGTCCAGCCCTGCTTTGGGCTCAATGCTCTAGCCGGTGCCTGCTCGAAGACCAGTGGGGCAAGCTCCCGGCGCTAGCAGAGCTGAGGTCCGTCAGGAGCCAGAGATGTCCTGGAACTCCCGAGTCAGCGTGTCAAAGAGGAAAAGTTAGATGAGCTCAGAGAGAAAAAGTCACATCGGATTGGGTGACTCATTCACTTCTCATCAGACAAGCCTTTACCGAGTTTCTGCAAGTGCCCAGCACTGCCTGGCGAGAGCGTCCTAGCATGGGGCGGAGGCAGCCTTTGCCCTGGGAGCCCGCAGTCTGCTTGGGGAGGCGGACCCCGAGCCTGTGATTTCCGTGCCTGTGCAGCAAAGGAGGCCTAGACAGAGCTGGGCGCCGAGAGCTGAGGGACTGGTGCGACCGGTGAGCAGTAGGCCCCAGGGAGGAGGTGGTGTTTGCTGCAGAGGAGTGAGCCTCGGAGGAGGAGGGAGTGAGTGGGGGCGGGGAGGGTGTGACCGTCGGTGAGGGGGACACGTAAGCGGTCCTACCCCCGTGTCACAGCCAGCTCACTGTCTCCATCATCACAGTGCTGACCTCCACCCAGGCCAGACCCTGTGCCCATGCGGCTCCTCTGGTCTGCAGCTTGTTTCTTTTGTGACCTCACGCAGGAGGCCAAGGATGAGCGTGGCAGAAACCACCTCCCCTGTGGGGCACTCATGGCCCTGCTCGGCTGAGGCCTCTGGGCACCTGGGATCCCCGCGGTCAAGTCCTCTGGGCACCTGGGATCCCCGCGGTCGAGCCCGCCGGGCACCTGGGATCCCCGTGGTTGTCATTTGTCTGGGCTCTTCCCTGTGGGGATGAGAAAGCCTGAGTGAGTGTCTCCACGAAGGTCAGAGGTGCGTTTTCCGTGTCCCCTCATCCCCCGAAAGAGAAGGAGCTCAGCCGACACTTAGGGTGACCCTGCGATTGTCATTGACCTCGACTTCCTGTCTAGCACGTTCCCAGCCGCCCTCAGGCCTCCTGGCCGGTTGCCGGCTGGATCCTCCGGTCTAAACGGTCTAAAGACCGTTGCCCACTGTCAGAGACCAATTCGGCTTCTTCAGAAATCACCCGAGTGGGTCTTCGAGTACCGCTGGCTAAGCTGTGACCAGCGGTAAACCGAGGTGAGCAGGGACGGGCCCCAGGCGTGCAGGTGACCTGCCCACGCCTGCACACTGGCTCCCCAGCCAGCACCCGCGCTGGCCAGGTCTGTCCACGACTGCAGCAGGCTGGTGTCACACAGGGCTGCATCCCTGGGAAGTGTGCAGGCGGAGGGAAGTCGGAGCGGAGGGAGCCGAGGACACGCTGGTGCCCACCCAGAGAAGGCCCTGCTGTCGCCCGTGGGACAGAATCCTGCCTGCAGGACATGGTTTCTGTTCCCGGCCTCCCTCCCTCCAAAGAAAACAGGCTTCCTTCCCCTGACGCAAGAGGAAAGAATGTCGTATAAACAGACACACTTAGAACCAAGATGCCTGGAGCTTTTGCCCACACAAACTACCCATGATTTAGTTTAGGGAGTGGATTCCAGGTTGTTTAACTAAAAGTCTTGAAGATCAAAGGGTCATCTGATTCCAAGTTTTCCATCCAGAACTGGCTTCGAGCTCCCACGAGCTCAGAGCGCTCAGCGCGACTTTCCATGCCCCTGTTGGCTCTGCATCTCTGCGTTGTCGAGGATCCCGACTTCATTGTGCCGACATTTCATCCGTCGAACACATGGGCCTGTCAGAAAACTACAGCGTGGCCTGTCTGCCCTGTGGCCTTGTGTCGGGACCCTTCTTCCCACCGGGGGCTGAGGTGCTAGCACTGGGCAGCGGGCGGCAGCGGGGAGGGAACCGGCGCACGGCGCTCCCGCTCTGCATCCCGCTCCCGCTCTGCATCCGGCTCGCGGGGCCTGCCTCTCTCTCCCCTTTCTCTCCCTCGCCCTCCTGAGAAGTGTTTAGTTTACTTACACCTGCGAGGTGGCTCGGAAGGGGAGGTAGTAGCGACGATCATGGTTGTCAGGCGCCCGTGGAAGAGTGGGCCGAGGCTCGCTGCTGCTGGTGCTCCGGGACCGCCCCCGAACCCAATTACGTGGGAACAGAGTGGAACGTTGTAATCGAGGAAGACAAACACCGTTTGCAGAAAAGCTCTGTCTGCGGCGTGACGGCCGCGGTCGCGCGAGGTGGCCACGTGCTCCGGACCCATCCAGAGCGGCGGGCGGGGACGGGAGCGGCAGAGCCTGCACTGGCCTCCCTTCCGGCTGGCGGCCGGCGACACCTGCCCCTCCTCTCCCCTCCCCTGGGGTCCTGCCCCCCGGGGTATTTGTGACTCTTTTTGTTTCTGAATTTGAAGGCAGCATTTTGATGCTACTGAGCAGATCCAGAGAAAACGAAATGAAAATTTTGGATTTGCCCTTATCCTCTGTTGGAGCTCCAGCCCGGGGCAAGGTCCCAACCGCTGCAGCTCCTTCCCAGGATCCCCGGCATTTTCATCCGAGCTTCCCTGATGTACTGAGTCTCTCTGTACATCTTCTCCCCCCGCCGCTGGTTGCTCTCTGGGGAGCGGGTAGTTCTGCCTTCTCTCCCGGCGCTTGCCCCTTTGTCCTGCAGGCCTAGTGTCCCCCCCAACACGCCCCCGCAGTCCCCAGGAAATGCCGTCCCTTCGGCATGGCCTTGCCACCTCCCAGGGCCGGTGCTGGAAGGGTCCAGATTGCCCTGTGGTCCCCCCTGCCGGTCTGTGGGTTGGTCTTCTGCCTCTGCCTCCCCTGCATTCACGGGCAGGACGGGACGCCTCTGCCTGCTGATGACCTGCCTCCTCCACCTCGGCCCAAGCTGCGCCCTGTGGCTCCCTGGCTTTTGACGACTCCGCGTGCCGTGGCGTGCTGCCCAGCCCCCATCGTCTCTCCCTGCCTGGCCCGCCGTGGCACACCACCTCGCTTCCCGTTCTTCCTCCTCAAGCCCTCACTCTGTCCACTTTCTACGTTTTTACCGTCCCTCGGTGGACACGGGCAGCATGTGTGTGTCCAGGGTTTTGCTGAGCACGTCTCGGGCTTCATCCCACGGCGGGGAGAATTTCTCCATCGCCGCAAAGTCTCGCCTTCCTCTTCCGTGGCTCGGCCTGTCGGCGGCATGGCCGTTTTCCGGATCAGAGGAGGAATCTGCGTTGGAAATCCTGCACGCTTGTCTCCGATACCAGGCCCAGGTGTGCTGTCCTGGTCTTGACCATAAAACTGAAATCTGCCCCCTTCTTCCTTCCCTCTCTGGTCCTCGCCTGTGACCTTCCCCACGGCCCAAGTTCCCAGCCTAGAGCTTTCTCCACCTTCCAAACTGTCCCGCATCCTGGTACCTGGCATCCTGCTCGGTTCCCAAATTCTAAAAGTCTTTCCCTTCTTATAAGGTCAGATACTGGTTACTGCTCAAGGATGTCTGTAGCCAGACCCTGTCTACACTTCCAGGCTTATCTTTCTTAAGCTGACTGGCTTCCAATCAATTCAAAGAGACAGCCCCTTCTCAAGGTCCCGATCTGCGACTGGCTTGGATCTGTCGGCCTCCGTCAGAACGGCCAGTAAGGATCCTATTCCTTGATTTGGAGATGATCCATTGAGGGGGATTCCTTCCATTAGGTTGTAAGGTCTTCATCTTCCTTCTTGTGTCTCCTCCCTTTCCCGTCCGTTAACGGATCCCACGGTACAGAATGCCTTTCAAGACCTTTTACATCACGTGGTTCCCAAGAACACAACTTCCTACAAGTGGGGGTCTCACTGTGGTTAGTCCAACAGTCAGGTTTCTTGGGCAGTCATTGAGACTGCTAGAGGTCACTAATGCCTGCAAGTCAGTAGCAAAGGACAGCCAGCTGTGTATCCCCCTTCCTGTGGTGCAGAGTGGGAGAGGAGGGGTCCACACCAGTCGGCTGGAGGCTGGGCCGTCTGTCCAGACCTGGCATGCAGCCTGCCTCCGGGGGGGCTCGCCTGCTGCTGAGCCCAAGGCTTCTGCAACTCTGAGAGAGTGTCGGAATTGTGGAGTAAACTGTCCGTCTCAGCCAACCTCCGCACATCCTGGGAGCAGACCCAGACTGGGCACTTGGGCTGAGCTCGCAAAAGTTGTCGCCTGAAAGCTGATGCCGGAACCCAAGACCCAGTGACCAGATTTCTTTCCATTATATTATTTTGCCCCTTTTTGTTTTGCACTTCTTAGTAAATACTAGTCAATATTGAATAGGAGGAGCTTGGGTGTTCTGGGAGCCACGGGCCCCTCTTACGTCAGGAAGGCAGCATGAAAACAGTGCTCCAGGACAGAGCTTTGAAAAATCCACGTGCCTGGAATAGCAAAGGTTTTTGATTTTTTTTTTTTTTTTTTTTTTACATTTGGCCATTTTTTTATCAGATTTTTTTCTTTTTTCTAAAGTCATACATGTTTATTACTGCATAAAGATATATGGGAATGAATAAAAGAAAAACAAAGATAATCTAAAATCTCGCCCTCCCAAGCAGCAAGCGTCTACTTTCCGGTGTGGCCGCTCTGATCCTTCCCGTGTACACATCTGAGCAGCTGCTAAGAAAGTTAATCTCTCCGGAAACTGCTTCATAATCTGCTTTTGTCTCTTACCAGCACATTTTCAGCATTTTTTTTTCTATGTCATTAAGTAGCCCACACACCAACAAATAATGCCCATAGGTCCAAAAAAGGGGGCTTTCTTTTTCTGCTTTTTAACGTTGAATGCATTTCTATTTTTATGTTACTAAAAACACCGTCGTGAATAGTTGTGACGGTGAGTTGTCCGCGCATCTTTCATTTTCTTCCGATGAATTCTGAGCAGTGGGACCGCTTGGCCAACTGCACTGATGAGAACCACCTTCCACATTTCCCCCAGGATTTCCTGAGATTTTTACCTTCCTGTTCTCTTGAAACCTTAATGTTCTATTTTATTACTTACAGCAATTTGATACACTGAAAATGATAAACTTGCCTGTTCCTGAGTATCAGTGAGTCGGAAATTTCTTCATGTGCTTGTTATTATTCATCAGTGTAAATCATGTTTGTTCCTTCCACTTTGAATTGAGGTATTTGTCTTTTTCTTATTAATTTGTAGGAATGCTTTACACATTAAGAATTTCAGCAACTTGGGGCACCTGGGTGGTGAGCCAAGTTAAGCCTCTGCCTTCAGCTCAGGTCATGATCTCAGGGTCCTGGGATCGAGTCCCACATCGGGCTCTCTGCTCAGCGGGGAGCCTGCTTCCCCCTCTCTCTGCCTGCCTCTCTGCCTGCTTGTGATCTCTCTCTGTCAAATAAATAAATAAAATCTTTAAAAAAAATGAATTTCAGAAATTTGCCTTTGCAAATTTTTTAACCAATTTGTCTTTTTCCTCCTTTTATGCAATTTCTTTTTAAACATTTTTATTTATTTGACAAAGAAAGAGACAGCGAGAGAGGGAACACAAGCAGGGGGAGTGGCAGAGGGAGAGGCAGGCCCCGCACCGAGCAGGGAGCCTGATGTGGGTGATCCCAGGACCCTGAGATCTTGACCTGAGCCGAAGGCAGATGCTTAAACCAATTGAGCCCCCCAGGGCCTCGTGGAGTGTTTGACACAGTTAAGCTTCAAATTCTGATGCGGCCAGATTGATGGATCATCCCCCGTGGCTTCTCCGTCTGCTCCCGTCCCTGAGTGCGACGCGCGGCGTCTCTCTGGGACCGGAGACGCCTGTGGTGGTGCGGCGCACACGGTAACCGCACGCTTCACGCTTCATCCCCGGGTCTGCGGACGACTGTTGTGCTGCCGCAGCCTCTTCTCTGGAACAGCTCCTCACCCGCAGGCTTCAGAGCGACTCTCTGCCCCGTGCTGTTCCCACGTAGCCTCAGGTGTACTTTGCTTTCCGTTCCGATCTGTTCGGACCGGTCGGCCCTCTTGTTCTCTCCTCCTCGTTTTGCAGTAACAGAGCCGTATTTAAAGGACTTTCTTCCAAATGCATAGAATTCCTTATCAGGATCCAAAATATATAATTGGGGATGTGATCAGAATTAAAATGAAGCCATCAGTTATTCAGGGACATGAGCTGATGAGGCCCCTGCCTTCCTCTCCGAGCCCCCATCCATTCCTCTGTCTCGGGCCGCGCTCCGTAGCTCTGCGCTCTCGTCTGACTGCCTGCCCTTCCGCTCTGGGACTTTGTCATACAGCCTGTACGGGCCATCAGCTCCGACTCTGAATGCCTAAAATGTCTCCGTTTTGCCTCCTTGTGTGAAGAATACGGCAGCCAGATGCCAACGTGGAGGCTCAGAATACTTTCCCTCCAGCAGTCGCGCAGGCGCTGCTTCTGTTCTCCGATGCGCAACGGCCCTTGGATACCGGCTCGTATTCATGAATAAAGGGCTGTCGTCAGGTGCGGTGCTGGTGCCGTCCGCCCTCTCAACAAACCGATGCTGTGGACGAGGAAGGCCGTGTCCAGGGGCAGTTGCTGTAGAAGGCAGGCCCAGGGAGCAGGTGCGGGGCTCCCCAGGCGGCCAAGTGGGAATGCCTCCTTCCCTTGAAGGCAGGTGCGAGGGTGTGTCCCCCCCTTCCCCTCCCCCCTTCCCCTTCTGTGCTTTTCTCCGCTCCAGATCTGATGGAGGGACAGACACTGCCACGAGTTCCCCTCGTGTATCAGGCATTAGAGGGGCGTGTTCAGAAACATGGACGCTCGGTCCTGGGTTCGGATCTAGCTCCTCAGTAAGTTCCCTCATTTTCCTGTAGGTAAGAGCGATGCACAGCCTCATTCATGGGGCTGGGGGCAGCGCGGCCGCTGCGGATCCGCCGTTACCGCGAGTGGGGCACGGCCCACGCACCAACCCCCTCCTTCTCCCCAGGGGTCTGGTCTTCACGGGCGACCACACCTGGCTCTTCCAAGTGCGGCTGCTGACCGGCCATCCGGCCGGCTCCCCGCGCCTGCACCTGCTCCGCGCAGCGGGCGGCCCTCTGTCTTTGGGAGCAGCTCCCTCTCTGCTGACGGGGATGGCCGCTTCCCCGCCAGTTGCCCCATCTCTTCCACCCTGCAGGATCTCAGCAGACTTCCCCGCCCTCCCCGTGTCCTGGCTGCGTGCCAGGAGAAGGGCTAGGGTCATGTTGGTTCATTAAACAAATCTCACGTGGTTTCCTCTTCGCTGTCTGGGCTCAGAGCCATTTCCAGGTCACGGATGCCGTCTGTCCCTTGCAGGTACCCAAGACTCGTCTGTCCTTTGGGTTCAGCTTACTCTGTGTTTGGAGGTTGTTACTGTGCTTTGTGGCACTAATTGTGCGTAGGATGTAGACGGACCCAGAAGTGGTCTCGATGGGTCCCTGTGGGTGCTAGTGCTGGTGACGGTCAGTGACGGCCAGTGTCTGTGTCACGCTGGGTTAGTGGCCTGCTGCCGCCATAGCCAGTGGCCGCAGGCCCAGGGCTTATGAGACCCGAGAGCTGCACCCTCCCGCGTGGGGGGCTGGAAGTCCCACGTCACAGTGTCCACAAGGCTGTGGTCTCCTCAGAGCCCCTGGGGGATGGTCCTTCCCCGCCTCCTCCAGCTGCCGGGGGCTCTGGCCACTCCTGAGCCCGTTCCCCCCACCTCCGCCCCGTCCTCACGGGGCACCGTCCCCCGCGTGCTGTCTTCACGTGGCCTTCCTACGAGGATGCCGGGCGTTGGCCCAGGGCTGGCCTACTACAGCGTGACCTCATGCTAACCTCCTACATGTGACATGTGCCGTGACCCCATTTCCAGAGCAGCTTTGCTGCGCGTCTTGACATCGCTCGGATCGGCCTTTGGCGCTCAACGGACAAGGAAGTCATGGCTGTTGTCTCTGCCAAGCTCTCGACTTTGGTTTTCCTTCCCCTTGCCTCCACGAATTCAAGATTCAGGTGGCCGGTCTTAGGTGCTCTGTGCCCTGGAACAGGGTCTTCTCTTTCCCAAATCTGAGCGAGTTTGAGGTCACACCCAGGGGTCTGTAAACCGATCTTAGATGGGTGGGTTTTTTCTGCTGGATACTCTAATGGCTCTCATTCCTGCCAGTGCCTGGGAGGCCCCTGTCCCTCCGAGCCCACTGACACGGAAGCTAGAAACATGCTCTTCTGATCTGCCATCCCACTCTGTCCGAGTGGTATACAGAGAGTAAAAACAAACACAACAGCCAAGGAAAGAAGCCTGCTCCAATCAGGAAGACTTGGTCTCTACTGTCCGAAGGACGCCGGCCACCTCCAGCCCGTGGCTGAGGCCCGAGCCGCCTGGCCCCACCTTAGACGCCCTCTCCGCGCCACGATCTTTGAATTCCCCAAGCGGCCCCGCGGCGTCCTGGAACCATGCCTCCTCCAGGCGGCCCCACGCCTCCCCTGACCTCTGTGGCTCTCATTGTCCTGCGTCCCACGCTGCATGCCCCGGGCCTGGGCTGCCTTGTGTGCGGGTCTCTGATCTCATCGCTCGGGTAGACGGCAGGATGCACAGCATTCTCTCTGCGTTAGCACGGTGGAGTGTACACTGTGCACAAAGTAAGGGAGTTGGACATTCTGAAAACGTTTCCCCCATGTTTCCCCCGGTGCGACTCGAGTGGGTGTAGACACCGGGTGGCCCTTCCGAGACCGCCGTCACGGGCTCAGCCCCCATGAAGAGATGCTGCGGCAGAGCGACGGGTCCCTCGCGCACGGCGCTGCTCGTTGCTCCCTTTCCACTGAAGCCGGGGTCCAAGCGCCGCCGCCAGTTTCCGGCCCTTCCTGCACTTTCGGGCGCTTACAGTCCAGACATTAAAAATAAAGGATAAAACAAAACACTGAGGACAGACCGGCGTCGCTCACGCAGCGTTTCCCATCAAACTTGAGTCAGTCCAGCTGATTTCGAGCGTGAAGGCGCCGCGTCTGTGCGAGGCAGACTGTGCACCGAGAGGCTGGGTCCCTGGCCCGCGAGTCAGGTGGACGCATCTTCGATTCCAGTGTCAGTCGGTACTGGTCATAATTAAGAACACGTGCTCCCAAAGCGCAGCGCCGGCCCGCGGGTCCACAGGCGCCGGCCACCCCTCCTCCTCCGTTCTCTGTGTGAGAAGCAGCGCGGGCTTGCAGAAGGGCCGCAGAGGGCCTGGGATGCATTGCACTTCCGGTGACCTGCCCGGCTGTTAGACGTGGGGGTCTCCTGCCGGCAGCGGGAGGCAACTGGCCCTGGGGCCAGGGTTCTCACTGCATGCTGACCATCTGTTTCCAGAAAGCCTGTGCTGGTTTTGTTTTTGTTTTTGTTTTAAGTGCCTCGCTTCTGAAAGAGTGGTGACGACTCAAGACCCTGGGATGTAGGTTACTAATTTCGGCTATGATTCATCAAAGGCTTAGAGCTTTCTTCCTCGTGTTCCGCAGAGGGCCCACTCCCTGGCCACCCACGCCTCCCCCTCCCAGCTTGGAAACAGGCCTGAGAAAGCCACTGTGCTCCCTTCCCGGGAGCGCCAGCAGTCACCCCACCATTCTGTAGATGGTCCCCAGCAGTCACGTTGATGGGAAACCAAACACGTTTACTGGCCCAGGGCTGAACGTGCAGCACCCATTTTTATCATGGTGCGGTGCCTCTCCTGCCCTCCCGGGGCTGGGGCCATCACCAGGGCTGTGGACGACAGCCCAGGCTCCGGTCGATCACCCCGGCAGCAGAGTCCGCGGTTGTGGGGATGGAGAGCTCAGGATCCAGGCTGCCAGTGGCTGTTTTTCTGTAGGAATGTGAATTATGGGCATGCAGAGAGCCAGAACCCCAGTGGGGAAAGCACTCGCACACTGAGCGTAGCAGCCTGGCCAGGCAGAGGAAGGAGACCCCCAGTACCTCCCTGGAGCAGAGCATCTCAGCCGCGTGCAGGGTCTGGATCTCCCCGCCTCAGCAGAGGGGCCGGCGAGGGGAGGTCCGGGCTCCAGGCACAAGGAGCTCCTGATACCCTCACACCTGACGGACACCCTCGCGCCTGACGGACACCCTCGCGCCTGGCGGACACCCTCGCGCCTGGCGGACACCCTCGCGCCTGGCAGACACCCTCGCGCCTGCAGCCGGTGCGCTCCCTCCGCCCAGCCCCGAGTCACCGGCTCTTCCTGCCTTCACTTCCTGAGCCGCTACCATGGGGCAGGCCGTATAAACAGCACTTTGAGTAGTTCTTTAGAACTTTTTTTTTTTAACCTAATCCTCAAAACTATGTCCCTGTGAATATCATCGTCGACAGGGTCCTGGCGAGGAGGGGGTTCGGGGGCGGTCAGCCCGCTTGCTCGAGCGTCCGCGGCCGGTAAATGGTGGAGGAGGACAGCGGCTCAGACGGTCCGAGCCGAAGACTAGGCCTTCTCCAGAGTGAAAATGTCCCCAGACCTCGGTCCCAGGGCCCCGAGTGGTGGCCGGGAAGGTGATGCACACATGTGGACCCCCACACCCGTGCTGTTTCCGTAAGCGGATTTGATTGGGCCCCTCCGCGTCTGAGTGTGGCGCTGACTTCTTGGAGGTCTCTGTCCCTCTCTTCCAACCTCACCCCCAGAGCAGTCTGATGCTGGTTCTGCCTTTTCCCGTGGCGGCACCCGGACACTCCAGATCTCGACTTGGGGTTTCAGTTGGGGAGCACCAGGAAAGTACCTCCTGTTTCCTTAGAAGTTCAGATTTAGTTCATGGGACTCACATTCTCTAACCGCCGTGAATGAGCGGAGAGTCAGCAGGCAGAGGGTGTCCCCTCGCCCTCCTGGGGACACCCACGCAGCTCGGAGTGGGCTCTTCCCAGCATGGCAGGGTCTGTGAGATAGTGCCGACACGACACCACCATTCAAGGCAGGAGACGGTCACAGGATTGAAAATTCCCGTGCGCCTAAACCTCTGGTCTTGGCATCTTAAGATTTATTTGTTCAGAAATTCAGGGCCTCCGTCTCACATGTTACATTTCCTTACGATGATTTGGTTTCTTCATCTCGTTCCTTCCAAGGAAGACGTCGTAGGACTGTGTCCGACCTTCAGGAATCACAGGGATAATAGACTTTATTGCGACAGTGACCTGTGGAGGGTCCCCTACCCTGAGCCGGCAGAACGAGGGCCAGGCCGTGTCCACGCAGGGACCAGCTGGGGCGGGGCCATCCCACTGTGCGCAGCCGAGGGAAGTTATGTGAGCTGCGCAGTGACACACTCGGGACTTCGGGGATGCGTTTCCCTTGCAAAAGCAGATACGATCGTCCACCTTGTGTCCGCTGCTTCTCCATGGCCTCTGGCCGCCCTGGGGCGGTGTATAGGCTGCGGCGTCAGGCTTGCCCCGCGCCTCTCCGGCACAGAGGGATGGGGACGGGGCTCCAGACCTTGTTGGCGCTTCAGTGCAGGGAGCTGGTGGGAGAAAAATGCTTTTCTTGCTTCAGTACCTGTCCAGGGTTACTGTTCCTGGCCAGAGGCCAGATGTTTCCCCACGGTGAGCTGGGCACGGGGTCGCACAGCCCCAAGGCCTGGAAACCCCTGCACTCCCTGCGCAGGAGGAGAGACGGAACAATGGGGCAGCAGCCACTTAAAGTCACACCACTGCTCTCCTTCCATTGGCCGGACCCAGTCACATGACTGTACCCTGCCACAAGGGATGCTGGGAAATGTAGTCCAGGCTGGGAGGCCCTCCTCACCCTACCGAGTCGTGAGGAAAGGGTTTCTGTTCACGGTGGTGCTAAGGGAATCAGATTTACATTGAATCTGGCATTGCTTCAGAATAAACCGTGGTGGTTCTGTAGCGTAGTCCATAGGCCTCACTGAAAGAACCTTTTGATCGCATCACTGCTTCTCCCAACGTTAGAAAATCAGCCTGGGCAGTTGCGCACAGTTGTTATAAATGAATGTCAGCATCAGGCTCTGTGCTCAGACGGACAGCTGGACGGGACGCAGACCGGTAGCAGGTCCACCCAGAGAGCTGACCCCCGCTCAGCGCCTCACCGTCCCAAGGACAATGTCCTAAGAAGCCGAAGTGAATGACCTCGGGGGCGGAGGGGGGTCCTTGGTGTCCAGGCCCCAGTGCTCACCGCCTTCCTCCAGCCGCCGGCGCTCTGTGCACTTGGTCCGTGTCAGGATGTTCCGGGGGACAGAAAAGTGCGCTCCTCACGGCGCTCTTGGGGAGCCCCGGCTCCCAGCCCTGCGTGGCTGCAGACATAGGTCACCGAGCCTGCACGTGGCACTCTGAAGCCGGCAGGTTCTTCCCTGGCAGTTGCCGTAGTAGAGATCCGCCCCCTCCGATGGTCCTAAAATAGCCCCAGATCCAGTGTGTGTGGACTCACTGGGGTTCACCTCAGCCCCGAGTCCCCCGCCGTGCTTCCAGGTTTCTGCGCTAATGTCACATTTCCGATAGATTGTCCGCGATCTGCTCGGTGGGAAATGAATCCGACCGGAACAACTTCTGCGTTCACAGCTCCTCCAAGAATTTATTTACTGAAAACTTGGCATGGCCGCAGAGCTCCCGTCTCACTTAAACTCTCCATCAGAAGAGTATAAAATAAGATGGATCATGCCCAGATACGGAGATGAGCAGCCCGGGGCACTGCAGGACACAGCCCGTGTCACACGCTGGAGGTGTGTGTGATCGCCACCAAACGCCCAGGCATGTGGCGCGCACAGACCGTATTTCATGGCACAGCTCTAAGACCTGGCCAGAAACTAGGGTTTAGGATGTAAATCTTTCTTGGCCCTTGATCGCAGTGTCCCCGTCACTCTGTGTGCTATCAATAGAGCTAACGTGTTGATTGCCTTTCACCCTGAGCCGTGTCACTGGTGATAGAACCCATACATTTCCAAAAGCAAAATGCTGTAGAAAAAGATGAGAAGCAGCAAATCGCACATTTCTTCTCGAACATATTCCTTCCTCACTTTGCGTGGTGCTTCCTGGGTGAGAGGAGCCTGACAGATCATCTGTGGTCGCCCAGGGAAGGGAGCCCAGAATCTTGCAAATCCGTCGCCTCTCTTGGCTATCAGCACTTTTAATAAGCATCCCAGAGGAATGGGGTGGGCTTAGCTTTAGGTGTTTTGGGGTTTTTTCTTGGACATGCTGTCACATGCAGCTGTTTCTCAGGTGTGGCAGCAGCCATGTCTGGGTGGTGGAGGGAGCCTGTGCTCGCCCGAGTGTCCACACTCCCCCAGCCTTTGCTAGGAAAGATGCACAGGACACTCCAGCCTTTCCTAACCAACTTCTAACACCTGGTGTTCCCTCTGTGCTCTTAAGGTTGTGCAAGGATCTCGTGAGTCATGTAGTCCCTAAGACAGACGGAACCAAGCGGAGGGAGTCATTTTCAAAGGTCAGAGGTGACGGTGTGATGGGCTTGCCAGGACGTAAGCATGTGGACCGTGGGGAGGGATGCTGGCTGTCAGGCCCGCGGGCGAGGGCCGAGTGCTTTCTAGACAAACACGATTTTAGTGCTTTTAACCCACAAAGAGCAATTCAGTAGTTGCCAGGAACTGATTACGTGTAACATAAACATGAAACTTTGGAGAACATGCAAATTTAGAGTAAAACTTATCAAATTGCTTTATCTTTTGTTTTTCCAAGTTAAGTATGTGTATATGATTTAATTCTGTCTTCTGCGAGTGATTTTTTTTTTTTTTTTAAATGAATAAAAGAAGTCAACAATCAGGGACGCTTGGGTGGCTCAGTCGGGTAAGCGTCTGCCTTGGGCTCAGGTCATGATCCCAGGGTCCTGGGGTCAAGCGCCGTGTCGGGCTTCCTGCTCAGCAAGGAGCTTGCTTCTCCCTCTGCCTCTGCTGCTCCCCCTGCTTGTGCTCTCTGTCTCTCAAATAAATAAATAAACCCTTTTAAAAAATGTACTGAGTTATTTTTCCTAGACCTTCAAATGGTTCTCCACTCCAAATTACCAAAAAAAAAAAAAAAAAATTAAGTTTTAATACCAGCTTATTATGACATTCCTGTATTTTGCGGCTTTTGCTATTACTCCACAAGTGTTTTTCCTCGTCTGTACCTCGGATGTATAACGGCAACCCTGACATGAGAGCAAATATGCCAGCTTTCTCAGTTAGGATGGAAATCACTTCTAATGTTTTTAATCATCCAAATTTTATTAGCGTCTGTATATTTGTTGGCACTATGTTCCGTAGAGAATATAAATGTCTTTCACATTTTGTATGTGTTTATGCTATGCAATGAATTTGGTAGAAATAAATGGCATACTACAAAAGTTGTGGTAGAAAATAACTCCCACGATCCCTAGAAGTCGAGAAATCCGTTGTGTTCCGGGGAGAGGACGGCACACGCGTCGCCGCCCTCTTGGCGAGGGCACTGGCTCCACGCCGCTGGGCCGTCCCCACAGTGGCTTAGGGGATGGTGTTTTAATGCTTTTCACTCTCCCGACAAGTTTGGTGTCATTGAACAAAGCCCTCACCCCCAGAAGCCAACGCAACAATCCAGCTAACCTCTGATGCCTCTGAACGTGCCTCCTCCGTGTCTGGGCCGCACCTGCCCAGCCGAGATGCAGGTCACAATTTCTAGGGGCTTTTCCGATCTAAACTCGTGCGCCTCTGAGCACAACTGAGCCGGCTCAGATGGGAGGGACGTTTCCCACCATCGAGAAGCCAACCTCAGCTGTCGCTGGGCGTCTGCTCCGTCTGTGCTGGGCGTGCGGGATGACGGACTCCCACCTTGGGGGGCGGTGAGACATGCTGGAAGGGGACTCAGCCCCCTCCTGGGGCAGGAGGATGCGACTATCTGGGGAGAGTCTGGGGTCACCGAGGCCTGGGGGTCACCGAGGCCTGGGGGCACAGGGCTGGGGCACACGGGGAGGGCAAAGTTTTTGTCATGAGAAAGGAGAGAACTTCTAATGTCCTCTGATGTTTGAATGGACGCCCAAATAGAGAAGTTAGGCAGTAGGTTCACCCAAGCAAGGCTGCATTCATTGCTGTGAAGTTTTGCTGTCCCTGCTCCTTGTCCCCAGCGGACAGGACGTCTAGTCCTCGCCCAGTCCTGGCGGGGCGGGGGCATCGGGACAGGGAGCCACGGGTGTTCCCGCATCCTGGTGGAAGGCGCCTGGCCCGAGCGTGCCTTGGCCCCAGCCGTGTCTCCCGGCGGGACGTCGCTGGTGCCCCGGGTGGGGAGTGTGCGGAGAGCCGGCCGCCAGAGCTGCAGAGACAAATCGTGCCACGGGCGCCTTCGCAGTCCAGAGCTTAACTCCGCTGCTTTCTATTTTCAAATCTTTCCGCCGGAGCCTGGGTTTTGCATTTACGGTGCCGACTGGCGGTGCTGTCGCTGCCGGAGCCCGTCCTCAGCGGCCAGCGACGCCGGTACGGGCACGGCGGGGGCGCACGGGGTGTGGGAGCTCTTGCTCCGTGTGGATCTGTGAGCTCACAACCGTGCTCTGCTGGGGAGAACGGGACCCGGGGAGCTCCTCCGGCTCACTCCCAGGGTTTTACTAAGACCGTTATCTTTTCAGGTAATAAAAGTTTTATTTTATAAGGTCTACTGTTCAGATATTTTGCTACTTCAGAAAGTCCTGCTTTTCAAGGCTCCTGGTCTTACCACGGTTTTCCAGTAATTCTTTGTACGGCTGCTGTTTCCGTCGGGAGGAGGCTGCACGCGCGCTCCTGGGCTCAGCCCTGGCGTGTGTGGCAGCAAAGGAGCGAGGCCCGGGTTCTGCCTGCCCAGCCCACCTGCCCGGGTGCCCGAGATCTGGAACCACCTGTCGCCTTGCCTGTTCCTTGCCTGGAACCACTTGTCACCTGAGGGCTTCTGGATTACAGCGATTCGAAATGGTTTTATTTTGACTTTATTAGAATAGAAAGCCTTTTGCCTTTGAATTCTTTAAGATTTTTAAAAAATTCTTTTATAATTTTATTTCAAAAATTAAGAAGTCCCAGATGGCTTCCCTACTGGGCTTGCTGATTCTGGGTCAGACCCACCGGCGCAGGCTCTGTGAGAGAACTTCCAGGTTTGCTGTAAGGGCCGAGGCCTCAGGACGCCGTGAGACGGGGCAGTCCGCGGCCCGCAGCGTCCATGAGACAAAACCCACATGGGCCTTACAGAGACCGGTCGGCTCTGGCCCGGACAACCACACAGGTGACGCAGGGGCACATTCTGCAGGCGCCCCTGGACACCTTCCCGGTGGGAATTTTCTTCTTGGGTTTTCTGCTGTCCCACATTTAAGCAGGGAGTGGTGTGTGTCTCTGCAGCAGGGTGCTGGGCGCCATCCACGGTCCCAAAGCAGAAGAGGAGAAGGACCAAAGAGCATGTCCTCTCCCCAGCGTCCCCTCCGTGTCCTCGGGGCTGCGGACGGGCGCTCTCCCCGCATACATGCACCGTGCAGCTCAGAAGGAGGAAAGCAGAGTCGGGGGCACCCGTCCAGCACCTGTTGGGGCTCCCATATAAGGGCCACGAGCCACTGGGCTTTGCAGGGGGCCGGAAGTGGACTCTGTGTCTGGGGCCACCCATGCCCAGCAGAGGAAAGGACACGTCCACGGGGTTCCGCACTCCAGCTGTGCCCAGGGGACGGGGGTGGGGGCCAGGCTGTGCCTGTAGAAGTGGCCTGTCCCTTCCCGCCACCTCCATGGCTTCTGCCCTCCAACCCCAAGTAGACTCTCTCCCTGTTCCCTCCTCGGCAAGACCCAAGGATGGGACTAGAGGAGCTCCAGGGGCGTGGGAGCTCTGGTCTGGCACCCCTGTGAGCGCGGAGTGCCACTGGGCATGGGAGGGACAGGACCGGCTCTCACCCTGCGACCCTGCACGGACCCACCCCGTGGGGTGTGAGCTCTGAGCCTCCAGCCCAGGGGTCACCCCCCCCAGCTGTGTGCCGGGAAGGAAGCGGTTTCACACGTGATCCATGAGGATCAGTCACAACCCGGAGCCCTGCTCGGAGGCAGGAGCTGAGGCTGTCCCCACCCCGTGTGTGCCCCCACCCCCTGCACACTCAGCATGGGGGGCGGGGAACGGCACCTGCCCTCCCTCTGCTGGGGCCGCGTCACCTTCTCCTCAATGATGTTCAAAGTGATTCTGCTTCCTCACGTGTTTGGGTCTTTCCTTATATACAGTTAGTGTTCATATACGCTGATGGCAGACATTTGAAGTCCTTTTCTTCACCGATATTCGCTCTCCCCTGGGGGGAAGGAGCGGCACCAGCGCGCGGCCGGCTCGCGGGACAGCTGGACGTGCCACCCCAGGGCAGGTTCTCCTCCTTCCTGAATCTGTTATAAGTCTGAACGCAGAGTTTTGCGTCCTTAAGACAATCAGAATATTACCATCTCTTCGCTCGCCATCGAGTGTCATCGCGCGTGTGTCGTCTCGCCCGGAACGTCTGCTGGGTCCTCCGTGCCCAAATGCTGCCCAGTACTGCGGGATTTTCTCAACAGTTCGCACCTGAATAATACTGCAATGGCATCCTCACACGCAAATATCTGAGTGTTTCCCCCCGGGCTGAAAGCGCAGTCCATCGTTTCTAGATAAAGGGTTTTGGCAGAGATGCCCAGGCGCCCCCCAGAGCATGTGTGGAAGGCGCCCCGTGTGCCCGCAGCCAGAACACACGGGATAGTCTCGTGTTCAGCATCTCGGCTAAAGAGAAGTGTCTCCTCTACATAATTTTCTGTCCGTGATCGCCAGTGAGACCGCTTTAAAAAGTCCACTTGTTGGATTTTTTCATTTCCTCGTGTGCAGACTGTCAATCGTTCCGTGGAGGACTTTTTCCTCTGAGCGCCGACACACACACACACTCACACACACATACACACTGTTGCTTTGGTTCCAAATATTTTCCCAGCTTGTCACTGGCCTTTCGGTGTTGTTTATGAGCTTGTAGAATTTTTTATGTGGCCAAATATTTGTCCTTCTGTTCTGCCATTGCTCTCAGACTTCCTCCTTCCCTCATCTGCAAACAGTGGAGTCTCTGCTCCTGTTTCCCCCATAGTTCACGCGGAGTGTGGGCTGGTGTGTGTTGCGTTCATCACCAGACCGTCCAGAGGCGTTTCGGTATCTGGTGTCTGCTGGCGGGGGACTGGCCTCGCCCCACCGGAGGAGGCTGGCTCCTGGCTCGTGGACTCGGCTACCGCGTCTGCAGAGGGGTGTGCGGGGTCTCTCGGGCCTCAGGCCTGCCCCGTCAGCCCAGCACTGGCCGTGTCTGCCCCGTGCTTTTGCCACTGCTGCAGACTTAGGCTACGGTTTCGTGCTCCGGAGGGCAAAGTCCCTCCCAGAATGCTTTTTACTTTCCCCGGATTCTGTAGCGTTCACTATTATTACTTTAGCTGTAGTTCAGATAAATCTGTCATGTTCAAATCCCCAACGAAAGCCTCATAATGTGGATTCGAGCTAGGCTGAGCACGCGTTCTGCGGAAGGAATGAGCAACACACGTTCTCCCAACTTGCCTTCCTCCTGCCTCCTGCGGTGGCGCCTCCGTCCCCAGCCAGACGCCCTGCCGTCCCTATTTTTAATATTCTGTTGCTCTTTTGAATGCTCTCTGGCTTCCACGTCGCCTCCACTCTCCAGCTAATTTTGATTTAAAAGCATGAATTGTGTGTTTCATTTCTCATCTGAACCCTCCGCCGCTAAGTCACGTCTGTTTGACTTGGGTGACGTTCTCGGGACACCGGACGGACGGATGGACGCGCCTGCCGCCCAGCTGCACTCACGGTTTGGGTTTCTATTTCTATGCCCATTGCCTTTTCTAGACGATGAAGGGCACGATTAAGTAGTGAGAGTGATTATGTGTGTCTTTGTAAGTTCTGGAGTTTGGGGGGATCTTTTGTTTCCGTTTTTGCAGATGGGATACGAGAATCGGACATAAAAGCGTTGTCCCCGGTGTTGTCACTTTCTGCTGGTGGAGGGGCAGAGATGTCGTGGAGGCAGGCAGAAGGCAACGGGGACCAGACGGCACGACCCTCTGGTCCTCTTACTGATGGGACGGGGACTGCCCGTACTGAAAATGCCCCCGGCGGCTGTCCCCCGGGGCCCCGGAGCCTTGGCAGGGAGCCTCATTTGGGGCAGAGACCAGGCCGACCCCCAGCTGTGTCCCTCGGAGGGAGCCCAGCACAGAGCAAAGGCGTCGGGCGGGCGTCGAATGGAGCGCAGGGCTCCCGCCGCGTGGCGCAGAA
Organism: Mustela nigripes; assembly: GCF_022355385.1. NCBI lineage: Eukaryota > Metazoa > Chordata > Mammalia > Carnivora > Mustelidae > Mustela > Mustela nigripes. The sequence goes on along the minus strand of NC_081561.1, from coordinate 147,462,671 downwards.
CGTGGCCTCCGGTCAGCCCGTCACAAGCACCTCCTCCTCACACCTGCACGGCATTTCCGGAACTTCCTTCCGAGGGGCAACTGCCTCATCAATACTAGCGTCGTGACCCTCGGGATGCCCGAAGTAAGCAAGATGGGAGATCTCGTCGGCGAACCCGTCTCCGGCGGCATCGCTCCGCGACAAAAGCGCAAACGAGACTGATCTCCAAGGACCAAGGACGGCGGAATTCAGAGGCGAGGAGCCGCTCCCCAGCCGCGCTGTGGGTCCAGGCAAAGGTGCTTTTCAAGGAGACAGCAGTGACTCCGAGCTGGGGCGCGTCGCTTCCACGGGGGTGCTTCAGGGACGCGCTACCCGTCCTTCCTTGTCCCGATCACGGCAGAGCCTCGTGCCGCCCCAGAGCAGGCAGAGAGGCCGGCATCTGGAAGACAGTCCGTGAGCCACGTGCCAGGCGGTTTCTGCGGCTGCCACGCCTGTGGTCCTCACAGGAGAGCATGTCCTCCGAGGGCCCAGGACACCCGCGAGCATGAGGCCTGGCGCAGGAGGCCCAGAATGACCGGCAGGCAGCTCTGAAGGGCGAACCAGTGGCGGAGCCCAGGAAGGACCCCAGCCCACCCGGACTAGACGCACTGACGGAAGGTGACTCTCCCTCTCCAGACCATGCAGGTCCTTCCACAGGAAGAGGCACCATGTACCCAGAGACGAGACGCAGAGATGCAAGAAACTCACAGCCCCGTCGGGGAGGCTGTGAAGTCCACGGACCCCATTTCTGCACCTGCAGAGAAGGGATGTCACTGTCTGAGGGAAACCAGCCACACAGGACGGGAAGAGAGGCCTGACCGCGACCAGCCCGTGCTTCTCCGGTGGCTCTCCTGGGACTTGTGGCTGGAGGAGTGTGCCGGGCCCCAGGGAGAGACCCATGTGGGAAGAGAGTAACTGCGTACGAGCACTTATTTCCAGTCAACTTGCACTTCTCTTACTGACAGACTTTCCTGGCTGATTTGTTTTTTCAATGAATTCCTTTGTTAGTAAATCCAGAATATATTTTTGCATATGTTTACTATAGTGATTTTAATTTTTTTAATACACTAACACACACTATTTAGTAAATGAGGCAGGGACACTTACTTGTCCAAAATCATAAAAAGCTGGAAGAAGCAGAATTTAGACTGAAACCCAGATTTCCTGATTTGAAATATTTTCTTTGCACAAGACACACATTTCCTTTGCCTGCGTGTATCCTAGTATCCTGAATTTTGCACAAACCTTCAGCAGCTCCCATCAGAGGAGGACTTGCAGTCCGTGCTGTGGTCCCCAGCCACCCAGAGACTCGTGACCGTCAGACTCTGCCATGGACTGTAGCCTGGTGGATTCTCTGAGTCTGATGTGTTTCACAGACACGGAGATAAATTCAGCCCCAAGAAGTAATAGTCAGTAATGAACTCTGGATTCAATTTTTTTTTGATGTGACCCGTTGAGATCAGAATCCTTAACTTAGGGCTCTAGGGACATGTCTCTGCGATTAGGAACCGTCAAGAACATTCCAGATGTTTGTGCCTTGGGGTGGTTTTCTGGGATGCTGTGATTTCCTCCTGTTCTCGGGGATTTCTGTCCCCCCAGACAAGTCATTGCCTGCAACCCACTCCCTTTGGTGGCCGCTGAGAGCAGGGAGCGGTAGTGATGGGGAGACTCCCCGCGAGCAGGGGTCTGTCCTCCAGACTCGGGGGGCGGCCCCGCCGTTGGGCTCTCAGGACGCCTGCCCATGCTGCCTGGGCTCATGCCGCGTGGGTGCTGGGCTCCTTCCCCCGATGCGTTAGTTTCTAGATGAGGCTACAGGAGATTGGTATCTCCCAGCCATCATGTTGGCAGACCCTTGGCAAGTGTGAGCCGGTCACCCACTCCCCTCCTGGGCACTCCTGGTCTGAGAACTTCCAGGCGCACCTGCCAGCTCCGACGGGCCGTGAGTGTGCACTCCGCCGTCACACAGCCCTCCACGGGGGCCCTGCGCTCCGTCCGGTGACCACACAGGCTGTGCCTCTCGTCAGCGGCCCCGTCCCCTGCTGGCGCAGCGTGCTCTGCTTGAAGCCAGCCTCCTGGTCGAAAGTCATTTTCTTGAGTGACGAGTTCCGTTAGCATCCTGGCACTGCTCCGTATCCCCGGTCCGACTGTGCTCGCTTCCGTTCAGCTGAGCCCTGGGACGCGGACCGAGATGAGTCATTGTCGTCTTACTTCCCCTTTGCCTGTTTGCTCATTGCTCAGACAGTTTTCCTTCTGGTTTTTGAGTCACTGGCACGGATCTTCTGGCGACAGTCTCCTTGTTAATCACTCGTGCCCGGGGCCGTAACGCCGAGATTCCGGGCAGACGCACGGTGTTGGCGGCGGCAGGTGGCCAAGGGCCGAGCCGGACCGGAGCACAGTTCTCTGCTCCTGCTTGAGCCCGGACGTCAGCTCTGCCACTCGGGACGTGGCCGGCGTCAGTCCGGTGCAAGAATTTGGTTTTGGATGTAGCAAGAATGGTGCTTTGGGAAGGAGCATTGAGAGGGCCCCTGAGGGTTTAATAGGTCACCCCAGTAGCAGTAATTCACCCAACCCGTTCTGGAAGCTCCCAGCTCTTTGGACTAACAAGATCCTTCGGCTGACATTCACCATCTGTGACATAAAAAAGACTTTTCTCTTGTGAGTCATCGCAATCAGTGGGACCATCCCGCTGGCTAGTCCGCTGTCGGTGGAGTGAGGAGCCTGCGTTCTGTCCAGCCCCGGCACTGCCTCCAGGCAGGGAGTTGAGTGACCCTGGGCTGGCCTCAGCCTCTTGTGGGCCTGGTTGTGTGCAGGGGTGAGTGAGGAGGGAGTGCACAGCTGGGAGGCGGCCTCGCCCTCTCCCTCCAGCCTCCGAGGAGAGGGCGCCCCTGCCGAGAGGCCCGACGCTGGAAGGAAGCAAGACTCCTTTTTGTGAAGGGCTTAGAAGAGTCCAGAGAGGGTCGGGCAATGCTCAGAACCACGAGGCCGGACCCGAGTGAGAATGTGGGGCAGGCAGGAGTGAGCCACTGCCGAATGCCACACCCAGTGTCCGCACCCTCGCTCACCTGGGATCCCCGAGTCATCCAGAGACAGACAGTGGCCTGGAGGCGGCATCTCCTGGGCCATCAGCGTGGCTGCCCTGGTTCCTCCGTCGCGGCGAGGGCGGGCAGGACCGCGAGGGAGGGAGGAGGACCTGGGGACCGAGCCCTGGGCGCTGCCCCTCGTCCGGCTGGCGTGCGCTGATGCAGGGTCCTTCCAGAGACGCCAGGAAACAGCCTGAGAACACGTCCAGAGAGAATGTTCTGGAGCCACGCTGATATAGGCTCCGCCTTATCCACAGCAATGGGCGTTGGTGAGGCCGAGGACGCTGGGTTCCGGGAGCCAAGGGGTAAGTCTGTTCTGACCCGTGCACACCCCGGTCATATTCTAAGTTGTCCCACACCCCAGACGGAACGTGCAGGTTGATTCCCGAGCTCTGGTCTGGATTTGTGTGGGAACCCTGTCTGCTTTCTATCTGTCCCCCAAGACCCCAGGTTTCATGTGTCTCTTGAGAGGTAGTTACAACAACCGTTCGACATCAAGACAGGAGAACTGTCCCTCCTGGCAATGTCCCTGCCCGGCATCCTGACGACTCCTGCGGTGGGCCCAGGGGAGGCTGGATCCACCGGGAATCCTGCGTCCTGGAGGAGAGCCCGGAGGACGCTGTCTCAGGGGACCCTGTCGGGGGCTCATGCCGGTTCTCCCAGGGCTAGAGTTCACCAGCACGTGCCACCAACGGCTGCTGGAAGTCTAGAGCGCCTGGGGCGGGATGTTGTCTCCGGCAGGAGCAGGATGCCAGCCGCTGAGGAGCCCCCGGTGCTGAGCGCTCGGGCGGGGGCCGGCGCCCCCTGGAGGAGTGCAGTCCCCATGGGCCAGGTGTGGCTCGGAGGCCGAGCTCGCTCAGGGCGGCCCTCCAGGTCAGGCAACGGGACCGGACCACCCCCGTCCCTGCCGACAGCCACGCCGGCGCATGACGAGCCGGAATCAGACGCGCGTCACATGCCTCCCGAGGGAAGCTGGAAATGAGACAAGAGCCCGGGGCGACGGGCGGATTCAGGACTTCGATTTTAAAGGCAGTTCCTCCTTGTCATGACTGTCTTCCAGCTTCTGGGGCGAACCCTTCCCCGCCGGAGTTTAATGACTTAGACCCACTGTGCATGTGGTCATTTAGAGGGGACGCTGGGGGCAGGCGGTGATCCTCCGCAGGTGGCCGGCACCTCGTTCGGAATCTGCTCTTCTCAGAGGCCCAGACCGGCCGGGACCGGTCCCGGGACGCGGAAGCTTCTGTACGATCCCCCGCGACCCTGGTGGCTCGGATCCGTTGTGTCCTGAGAGGGAAAAGGGCTTGTGTTCAGCTCGTGTCGGTCGCTGAAGACGTTAGACCGTGAAACACGAAGTGTGGCTTCTTAGTGAGATCGCTGCAGAACACCCGTTTTCCTGTTTTCTTTTTAATGTCGGGGGTTCACGTCGGGAGCCTCGGAGAAGAATAAAGTCTAACCCACGTAACACCAGAGGCGCTTCCTACTTCTTCAGACCCGCGATACTGAAGTCCTGATGGCGTCGGAGGCCCGGCTCACCTCACGGGGACGTCAAGCAGGAGTCCAGCAAGAGGGCGGATCGTTCCAGAAGCAGGCCTCCCCCCCCTTTATCCAGGAGCCGCGGGTTGCCTGCTTTGTTCCCCACTGGAGCCTTTTAATGGGGAGCTCAGTACAAGCTTCTTGAGAAGTCATTAAAATGATCATCCCTGAAAACACCTTCATAGTCCTCACATGAGCGTCCACACGCGGACGGGGTCACAGACCCTGGAGCCGCCGCCTTGTCCGCATCACTCAGGTCTGCTGAGACAAGAGCTGGCTGCTCAGGGCCTCCGCGGAAGGTGGCGTCTGAACGGGAGGGAAAGGCCATCCTTGGCCCTGGGGACGGGACGTTCTAGCGACCACCGTGAGCAGGTGACTTTGAGAACATGCAAAACGTCCCCGAGTGGAAAGTTCTGGAGCCTCTTTTCCGTCTGCACAGCCTGTCATCCGTACATCAGAAAGATGCATTTTTGTAGTGTCCGAGTGAGAACGCTTACAGCAGAAAGGGAGGATTTGAAACACTTTGTATCAAACAGCAGAGGTGAGGAAGGCCTGAAAAATCAGCTCTCAAAGGAGGAAAAGTCGTCTTGCAATTTGTCAACTCTTGTGATCATTTCCTTCGGAGGCTCTTTAAAATGTGGGGCCTATAGGGTGTCCGGGGGGCTCCGTCGGTGAAGCGTCTGCCTTCAGCTCAGGTCGTGATCTCAGGGTCCTGGGATCGAGCCCCGCATCGGGCTTCCTGCTCAGTGGGGTCCTGCTTCTCCCTCTGACCCTCACCCCTCTGTGCGCACCCTCCCTCTCTGTGTCAAATAAATAAATAAAATCTTTAGAAAACATCAAATAAGATAAAATCGGGGCCTCCATGCCGCCGCTGGGGCCACCACCATGTCTCTGGAGATCCCGGAGAAGTTCTAGCACATTCTGCGAGTACTCAACAGCAGTATCGGTGGGCAGTGGAAAATAGCCTTTGCTGTCATGCATTAAGGGCGCAGGACGAAGACGTGCCCGTGTGGTGTGGAGGGCGGCGGACACACCGGGTGGGGGTGGTCACCGGTGTGCAGAGTCCGGAATCCGCCCCACTGGATGGCCACAGACTGGCTTTGGATCAGACAGAAGGACACGAAGGTGGAAAACAGGTCAGATTCGGGTGCAGACGGCTGTGCCACTGCGGGGGACGTCGTGTCCCAGGTCCGCACGCCAAGACCACGGGCCGTCGTGGCCGCTCTGTGGGGGCGTCCAAGCGGAAATAAACGTGTAAGCCTTGTCTGTTAATAAGTAGTTCATCCACCGGAAAGATGAAGTGAAGCTGGAGACGCGACAGAAACTAGTAAACGTGGGAGCAGACCACAAGCTCCTCACGTGAAACAGCGGACGGGTAGGACGGATGCCGCCTGGAGGGGCCGGCGCTTTGCGGAGTGAGCTGCGGGTCCCCGGGTCCTGCTCCCGCGGCTCACACAGGCACAGATGTCCCATTCCGCCAGGGCCGCTGACGGGGAGAAGGTCGCCCTTCTCCTGCTGGAGGACCTGCCGTACAGCCCCGAGGACGGCGCGGCTGCTCGGATGGAGTGTTCCGGGTCAAGCCGATGTAGCATATTTGAGCCCAGCATGCTGCAGAAGTTGGTAATTTCGCAGGGCCGTTACGGAACGGGGGCTGTCCCTCGTGCAGTATCTTAGCTACCTGGCGGGAAATTCTAGAAACAAGAACTCCCTCAACTCATTTCAAAATCAGGCTTGGTAAGGTACCGGCTTATCTTCATAAGACCTGGGGCTGCTCTACATGCAGGGTCCCTGAGCCGTGTGCGTGTGTGTACATGCGTGTGCGTGTGTGTGTGCGCGTGCATGTGTGGACCGGCCGTGACGGCACCCGTAGGGGCGTGGTACGGAGTCTCCTCGGCTGGACGTCAGTGTTCCATCCTAGGTCAGCTGCGCCTTGACGGAAGCGCACACCTGGCTGGCGGGCTTGCTCTCCTGTGCCAGGGAGCGGCGTGGGACCTTTGAGGACCGCTGCGAAGGAGACAGCGTCCACACTGTCCCCACATGTCCTCTACCTCTCATCAGATGAAGCCTGGCGCCTCAGCTCCGGCTCATCGTCTCTGACCACTACCCCCTTCCTGAGACAGGGGGCGTCTCCAGACCCCAGGGGTGATTCCGTCGACAGCTCCCGGCCCCACTGCTAATTGCGCGCACCCACGCTCACGGCCGAAGAAAACACGGGAAGCTTTGTAACATGCTCCGCTTGGTAGAGCTGTCCTGCCGTCTGGGCATACGGTAGTCACAAGGCTTGAAACAGAGGTTAATATTTGCATAAACTCGTGAAAATTTGCAGAACTCTTACCTGGAGAAAGAGCCAGTCATAATTTCCCGGGTAGCCATTACTTGGAAGGTTTGAAGGTTAATAAGAAACACCCGTCAGTCTGGGGGAAGGAGTAGCAGAAACCCCCCTGAGAACTGTATCAGGTGTCGCAGTGATGGTAGCGCCGGGGACTGGGGCCTGGACTCACTCCGCGAGGTCCGTCTGCGCCACACACGCACAGGCCTGCTGCGAGGTCAGCCACTGCTTCGGGGCAGCCTGCTGGCCGGAGCGCGTCCTCAGACCCACACCCTTGGTTCCCACGAAGACTTTGACCTAACCCCATGTGTTTTCCCGCGGAGCGCGCTTCTGGGTGAGATCCGAGAACACATGCAATCTCAGTGGGGTTTGCGCTCGTGCTCGAAAGCCGTCGTTCTGGGAAAGAAGAGCAATTCGGAAACATTCAGACACAGAGGAAAGTAGACCGGCTTTCTTTTTGAAAATATAATTGCCGCAGAAGTTGGCCAAGTCTGTTCCAGGCAGCACCCCGTGTTTGGCTCGGTAACAGTGGCAGTGACCACGAGAGGAGCCAGACGGCGACTGTGTGACGGTCGCGTCGGATCAGGCGTAGGAGAGACAGGTGCATGCTGCTCTGCGGAGGGGGCTGCGTGGACAGGGCTCCTTCCTATCTGCCCGGGACCCCTGGGCTCACCAGCACCAGCAGAGGTTGACGCTCTGTCCGAAGGAGTCCTTTCCTTCTGAGCGTTGTTTCGTGTTAAGGAGTTTAACCAGAAACAAAAAGGACTGTGAGTCCGTGGCCGAGATCCCAGACACCTGCAGCATATGAGTTCAACTGGGAGAACTTTATTTTTCAGTTTCTTAAAGATTTATTTATTTGACAGAGAGGGGACACTAGCAGGGGGAGCAGCAGGCAGAGGGAGGGTTGAAGCAGGCTCCGCACGGAGCGGGGAGCCCAACGTGGGACAGACGCTGGGATCGTGACCTGAGCCGAAGGCAGAGGCTTCACCGACTGAGCCACCAGGCGCCCCGTTCTTTTAGGATCTTGTGTATTTGTCCTGCTGGGAGAGTGTTAATTCTGCAGTATTGTATTAGTGCGCTCCTCCACTAATGGGACCGCTGGGCTGTAGACTGTTGGCAGAGCACGGTACGTCACGTGTCCTGGCCTGACCTCAGAATGCACAGACAGCTGCCGAGGGCCTGCCGCTGCGGCCGGAACCAGAAGGCAGGGGTTGTGTGGTTGGACCGTCCCGACTGCGCCACCGAACGAAGACCTGCTTTTCCCTGTGCCGGGAGATGACCGAACTCTTACACCTCAGTTCAGACGAATAGCCTCGACATACAGGGCTTTGTCTCCTTTCTCGGGGGTGAACAGTGCATATGAGTACTAGCGCTTCAGAAGATCTTTAGGATTGTCTCCTCCGTCCGTTGGGTCTGCGGCAGACAAAGGTGTGATCTAGAAAGGCAACCAGATTCCACCCAGAACTGCTGACTGTGGCTGAAGCATTCTGGTGAAACCAAGCTGGGACAGGCGTTTAAAACTTTTATAATAGGATTTCTTGGAATTTAGAAAATCTCTGTGAGAGAAGTGATGACTCCACATGTGCGGAACATTCCGGAGCCCATGTCTGACGCCTGTCAGTAGGTTGGCGTGGTCGCGCTCCATGTGTGGTTCTGCAGACCAGACTGACGCGCAGAGCAGGGCATCCCACTCTGCCAACGTGGAGGGCCAAACAGTGCCAACCAGGAGGGCATTTTGCTGCACATTCTAAAATCACCCGGAAGGTATCCACTGATTCCCCTACAAACGCTTGTTGAGTCAGTGCGGTGTCGGAGGGCGCCCCGAGAGCTAAGCGCCGAGAACTAACCTCCCCAGCTGGGCCGCTGCAGGAATCCCCTGAAAGTGCACTCCCCCTGCACGGAACCTCTGTTTTCTCCGAGAAGCGCTTGCCACGTCCCTGAGCTGCTTTCATGGGGTAACCAGGAGCTTTAGGCAGGGGAAGTCTGTCTCCTACAGGAGGTGAAGCTGTAATTGTCCAGGTTGCCCGGTGGGCGCTATCATGGCTCTTCCGGTCCTCCGTGTCCGGTGTTCTGCTGACGGCCGTGAGCTGCTGTGTCAGAGACCCTCGAGAAGGACGTGCTGCAAAGACCTCCGTGACACGCTCTGTCTGTGCTCGTGACTGCTGGGAGCCTGTCACTTCCAGCTCCTACCGCAAACACGACCGCATGTGCGGACTTCAGGGCAGCTTGATTCCCTTCGATGGCACTGTCCTGGGCAGGTTCTCCCAGCTCCAGGCTTCGGCCGGGGCTGTGGGGTGAGGCCAGTGGGGCATTCCAAACCTGAAGCTCTGCCTGTTTTGTTTTTTAGCAGAACATTTTGTCATCTTGAAAATGTCAATTAAGATGGTTCAAAAACCGACGGAGGGATGGGTCTTCGGCTAACTTCTTTGAATGAGGTTTCTGTCCAAAAGTTTCTGTCTTTTCAGCAATTTTGGAAATTGGTAAAAAGTTATCTGTACCTTGCTGCTGAAATTCTTTAAACTCATTTCGACGTTCACAGTTGTTTTCTGTCTGGATTCTGTTTGTAAGAATGATCGGGGTAGGAAAATAGAGCGCACACAGCAGACCTGCTCCAAGAACCCCGTTCTGAAAGTCTGATCACCAAATCGGCAGTCTCCTCGAAGCGTAGGTGGGACGATCTGCTTCTGGCAGGAAACTGGAAAAAGAGCCAGGACCGGAGTGTCGGCAGAAATGGTTCTCCTCCATCGCCCCGAACACCGAGTCCTGAGATGGGCTTGTATCCTGGAAGGCCGCTCACATGGGACCGTCCCTCAGAAATGCAGGGATTGTGACCCCCACCCCCCCACACACACACACTGCAAAACCGACCTCGCTTGATTTTGCTGGGATTTCTACTCATGACTCTTCAGGGAAAAAATGTAAACTCTGGTATTTATAGCTACAAACCTTTTTAGGAGAAAGTTATCATACTCAGCTTGGTTGTCTGATTAGCTGTAGCGGACATTCATCCATCTCCAATCTCACTTTTAAACCAGCTTTTGTGAGGCGGTTTCCAGTTGAGTTCGCACCACCCTCCCCACGTACCTGGCGTCCCAAGAAAATAGTCTGTTAACTCCCTGGCCTCCCGCCAGGCTGGAAAGTACGCGCTGGTCTCCGCCGAGCGCACGCCTCTGGTTACCATCTGCACCCTGGTGGGGAATTTTGTGTTAATCCCCAAGATGAATCCTGCATGTTGAGTATAAAAATTTTAATAGCTTTAAAAATATTGAGCCTTTCTTCTTCACCAAATGGCATGTTTCTTCTTTGCATCCAGAAATGGTATCCAAAGTGTTTAATGCTGGCTTCCGTCTTTTTGTTTTCTTGCAGCGAGATTTTATCTGCTTAATTAGCTCACAGTTAGTTTTGCCTAAACTTCCCATAGTGCGTCGGTGTTGCTGGGGAGGAGCACAGTCGCTGAACGTGGGCATCTCACGTAGATGGTTATTTAGGTGACTTTACTGTGTTTTAGATTTCCTTATATAGAGACCTGGGTCTTCTTGATCACGTTTGTATTTCTTTATAATGAAATTGAGAAAGCAATGGGAAGAAAATGAGTCATTTGTAGTCCTCCAATTTTGCCACCATTAATGCCTCAAAATATTTTCCATAAATATTTTCTTACACATCTTTTAAATATCATGATCACCATCGTGTACATAAAATTCATAGACTGCCTCCTTAAATTTACAATCTCGTGATAAGACTCTTTCAGTGTTGCCAAATGGACTTCAAAATCACTTTAAAATTTTTTTATTCTCAAATAATTACACGGTTGCAGGAAGTTACAAAAGCTAGTAGGGAACCCCTCTCTGCCTTTCACCCAATTTCCCTGTGGGTGACACATCGTGTCACAGTGCGGCCGTGTTAAAGCTAGGGACTTGGCGTGTGGTGCCATCAACAGACTTCGTTCGGGCGTCACCAGCTGTGTGTGTCTGTGTGTGTCTGTGTGTATGTGTGTATCGGTGTCTGTGTGTTGATGTGTATGTGTCGGTATGTGTCGGTGTGTGTGTGTGTGTATGTGTGTGTGTGTCGGTGTGTCGGTGTGTGTGTGTCTGTGTACAGTTGAGTTTCATTACACACGTAGATTCATGTAACCACCACTACAGTCAGGACACAGAACTGCCTCATCTCCAACAACTCTTCCATGGACACACCTACACCATTCGCTACCTCCGACAACCACTAATATGCTCTTTTTCTCTTTAATTTCGTCATTTCAAGAATGACATACAAAGCAAATCCTGTGAATACAGCCTGTGGAGGTGGGCTGTAGTTACTCCGTAGGATTCCCCGGCGATTCACCCAAGTGGTGCGCGTCTATAGTTTGTTCTGTGTCACTGTGCGACGATCAGTCTCGGGTCGCTTCGATATGCCTCTCCAAGGGCATCTGGGTTGCTCCCAGCCTGGGTGTTTCAAAGAAAGGTTTTTATATGCACAGAGTGTTCATTCCTCTGGGATTCTATCCAAGGAGGTGCATGTTGTGAGTGCATTCTGTAAGAACGTCCCAGTGGCCCAGTGGCCCTATCACTCCCTTCCCTGCCGGCCATGGGGGTCCAGTTTCTCTGTGTCCTTGCCAGCATTTGATGTTATCAGCGTTTTGCTGTTTACTGTAGTCACTGATAGGGAAGTAGCTGTGTCTTATTGCAGTTTTACATTTCTCTGATGGCTAAAGATGCTGAGTATATTTTCATGTGGCTCTTTGCGTCCATGTATCTTCTTTTGTGAAACAACTGTTCATCTCTTTTGCCCGTTTTTTAATCGGATCGTTTTATTTTACTGTCAAGTTTTGAGAATTCTTCATGTTGTGGACACAGACCTTTGTTGGGTTTGTGTTTTATTGGATGAGTGTTTTGCAAGGGTTTTCTCCAGAGCCTCTGGCATCTCTGTTCTTCTTCTTCGCAGACTCTTTCCGAGCAAACATGTTAAATTTTGATTAAGTTCAACTTATCAATGTTCCCTTTTAGGGATCATGCTTTTCGGGGTCCTATCTAAAACCTTCCCCCTAGCTGTAGGTCCTGAATCTTTTCTACTAAACATTATATAGTTTTATGGTTACATTTATATCTCCGATCCACTTTTAGTAAATTGTTGTAGAAGTTATGGGATTTAGGTCACTTTGCTTTTATTTTATTTTTTTCCGTTATTTTCCCTTGGGGTCCACTGGTCCAGCACTCTTTGTTGAAAAGACTCTCCGTCCTCCATCGGATTAACTTGCCATCGCTGTCTGAGAGCAGCTGGGCGTAACTGGATGGGTCCATTCCAGGGCTCCCCTTCTGTTCCATTGGCCCCCGCGTCTGCCCCTCCCCGGTACCGCCCTCCCGCCATCACTCCAGCGACCTCGTCAGCCGGCACACGACTCCGGTGACTCCTTCCGCTTGGTCATTCTTTCTCAGAATTGTTTCTAGCTGTGTCTGGTTTGGGGCATTTGCACTTCCGTTTGAGAATGAGCTTGTCTACACCTGCAGAAATGCCTCGCTGAGGTTCTGATACAAGTTGCGTTATACGTACGGATCAGTTTTTGGAGAATTAAACTCTTCACTAGGTTGTGTCTTCTGCTCTGTGTCTACTTAGCTCTTTTCTGATTTCTTTCTGCAGCATTCTATGGTTTTCAGCACATGGCGACCATATGCCTTTTGTTAGGTTTCACCCAAGTATCCCATCTTTCCGGGAGCAATTGTAAGCGGCACAGTCGCTTTTGATGCCACATGTACAATCCCACGCGGGCGATGGATCACCGTTCACCGAATTCTTACAAGTTTCCTGGACATTTAATTGTTTCCCATTTCTTCATTCTTAGGTATTTTTTAAAAAGCATTGTAGAAACAGCTTCCTATATTCAAATTTTACTTATAAAGTCTGAACGCTGAGATTCCTGGGTCAAAAGGTGTGAACACACGTGGGAATTCTGTATGGGATAAAGGCCGTGGGCGCGGAAGACCATCACTTTCCTATTCCTGGAGGTTTTCTCTCTGCTCACGTTTCTTTCTCTCTAAAACACAGCGGCTCCTGAGATCCTTTCTTGCATCGCAGCTGATGACCTTCTATCACAGCAGGGCTTTCTTCAAGGGCTTGAATAACGGTTTTCCCCAAAACAGAGCTCATCCCCTCCTCGCCCTGGACAGTGGTGCTGCCTTTATTCAAGCCCTTACAGTGGTGCTGGACAGTGATGCTGCCTTTATTCTCCCCAGGCAAGGGGCATCTTACGATCCTTTTGCAAATTCTTCCCCTCTGAATGGGAATAATGTTATCAGTTTGAATTGCGCGTGCTTATCTGTACCGGACAGAGTCTGCTCGCCTGCCCTCAGCAGATTAGACCCTGCCCAGGGGCCGGTGCCAGCACCTCCTGCAGGAAGGGCTGCCCTGCGCGGCTCCTTTCAGAGGAAGGGCGGGGAGTGTCCATTCACATTCCAGGATCAGGCTTTTCCAATCGGAGCCGTCCGTCTCAGTAACTATTGCCACGGGAGTTGTTGGACCATTAAAAAAAATCTGTTACGTAAGCCCCTTTTTCTTTGTGGAAACCAAATTTCTTTCTCTACGCAGCTACGCTTAGAGACACCCCATCGGTCTTTCCCCAGGCTCCCTCCTTCCTCTGCTCGCTCCATTGGAGAAGGTGCTGTCACCCTAAGCCCCTGAGCTCGGGAATTACTACAGCCCGTGGTTTCTGCCATCAGCACAGTGTTTGCCCTTGACTAGGCTTTTGGGCGGTTTGGCGCCTGGACGCCAGAGAAACTTTCATTAGTTTGTTCCCCAGGACAGACTGACAGGAAGGATCTTCTGCATCTATCCAGAGACACAAACAACCCATGTCGATGTTGGTGGTTCACATTGTCTCGGAGAATATTCTTTGCCCTTTTGAAGATTTGAACCTACCCTCTGACCAGTAGCCCTGGATGTAAGTTCTTATGGATGGTGCTGGAGAGCCGTGGTTCCACACCTCAGAGTTTCTTCTGATGAGAAAAATAAGTGAAACCCCCACAACGACACTCGTGGATTTGTCTTCTGCCTCTAGCGGTGTAGTCCGGCCGCGGCACTGACCCTTTTGCTAGAGAGGGAAGAAGAGCGGGCCATGATCCGTCGTGAGAACGGACGTGTCACTGTCAGACCGGGTGCTCAGGGCATCCTGGGCAAGGCTGGTGCCCAGGTGTGGGCTGGGGACCCAGGGCTGTTCACAGACTCTGCTTGCAGAGGACTCGAAACAGAAAACAGCCTCATGTGAGCAAAAGAGCCCTTCAGGCACGGGGTTGCCGACCACTGGCTGATTGAGCGTTTCTGCCCCATCAGGAGGATCAGGGTTTTTGTTGTTGTTTGTTTGTTTTTAAAGATTTATTTATTTTAGAGAGAGAGAGAGTGTGCAGCCGTGGGGTAGGGGCAGCAGGAGAGAGAAACCCAAGCAAACTCGGCTGAGCAAGGAGCCTGATTCCAGGCTGGATTCTGCGACCCTGAGGTCATGAGCTGAGCGGGAATCAGCAGCTGAGCATTTAACAGATGGGACCACCCAGGAGCCCTAGGAACGTCCGTTTTTGATCACTTGTTCTGATAGAGGTACTTATCAAACATTTACAAAGTGTCGATTTGGAGAAAATAAATAAAACGAGGATATCAAGTCAGAAATGCACAACTAATTGGGGCGCCTGACTCGCTCCATCGGAAGAACATGCGACTCTTGATCTTGGAGTCGTGAGTTCAAGAACCATGTTTGGTATAGAGATTACTAAAAAAAAAAATTAATGAATAAACTTGAATAAGTAAACAAGAAATACATAAATACTTCAGTCTTGGAGAAAGTGATATTCAGATAAACAAAATGTTCTCTTGGCTGGAAAAAGCCTGACGTTTGTCCCACCGGCTCTCACCGGGGTACGACTGTAGCTTCCTCAGCAATACTGCCGCTGTGGGCTGTCATCACGTAGGCTCCTCATCTGGGATTTTAAAGCCTGTGTTTTCTCTTACTGCTCAGTACATCCGTTTCCGTGCTATGCGTCTCAGACCCGACGTGTAAAGGTTCTGAGGAAGAGGAAGAGAAGCAGCGTGGTGGTAACTGTCTGTTCGGTGAGCTCCTGCCGGGGGCCCATCACCCTCCGCCGGTCTTTACTGGGAGCTGATTGAAAGTTGTGCAAAGGAATAAGGTCGTCAGCCCCCTTTGTGCGCCCATCCTGCTGCCGCAGAACACCACCATCCCCCCAGAAGGCCGTCGGTTCCTGGAGGAGACGTCTCTGGGGCCGGACCCCAGGCTCACGTTTTCCAGCCACACCCAGTCGGGAGGCTCTGCATCAATTCACATCTGCAAACCGTGCCTTTCTCGGCTCGCGTTAGAGATGACCCACGAGCACCTCAGCAAAGGCAGCTTTGGAGGACAGTGGGACGGCGCCACAGCCCCGTGCCTCGCGCCTCACGGACGCTGCTTCCCCGGGGGCCGGGGCAGGGGGCCCTCCCGGAGGATGGACAGGAAGGTGATGGGAGGGGACAGCAGGTGAGGGCGGCAAAGCCGGACCGCTGCGGGGAGCACAGAGGGGAACGTTCACCTCACTTCGGCAACCAGAACTAACAGGAGTGGAGGCGGGCGAGGGCAGGATTGGGGATGGAGGGGCATTGCCTCAGCCGCGTCTCCCGTGCCACCTCTGCGTCCTTCACTCCGTGCTGCCCCGACGCCTGGTGCAGACGCCCCGTCCCGGCCCAGTGTTCCCGGCTGTGAGCTACCCCGGTGACAGCGACTCTCTGCTGGTGCTTTTTCCCTGGGAAGAAGGGCACGCAGCATCCCGGGAGGAGTGCGAGCAGCGGGCTGCGTGTGTCGGCACAGCTGCCCGGCCCGCCGGGAGTTCTGCGGCCCACGAGCACCGGGTCAAACACACCTGTGTTTCCTACACTGGCAACGAGCAGGGTGGAAACAGCCCTCGGGCAGCTGAGCCCATCTTTCCCCTGCTCAGGTGTCGTGTGCCCCTCTCCTGAAATTTCAGAGCTTCTGTCACTGTCGCTGTCTCAGCGTTTCACCGGCAGTTTCCTTTCTCTTCCCAGACCTCCGCCTGCCTTATCACCTCCCTCCGTGCAGTTGTGGATTTCTTCCTAAATAAAGCTATCTCTGTTTGGTCTGGATTCCAGCAAGTGATAGGACCAGCGTGGTTTCCACTCATGTCCTATACTAAGTGGCTCAGCTTATTTTTGCCCCTGAGAGATGGAGAGGAAACTTCCTGCAGACATGGTGTCCCGAGAAATGGATGGGACAAACGCAGGGGCCTCGTCCCCGCACGGCGGAGAGAGCAGACACGCTGCCCAGGGCAGGTGCAACGCTCCTCCCACCGGGCCCGGGCCTGCTCCGTGGGCCGTGGTGCTGCCTGCAGGGTGGATCCAGGCCCCCAATGTGCTGAAGGAGCCCCCCAACCTGTCTGAAAGAAGGGGGTCCTTCTGGCTCTTAAGGTTTGTGGTTCTGGTCATTCTCACGTCATATTAGCGCTATGAACGAGGCCATCCTCCCCGGGGTTTCCGCAGTGAGCCGTGTGTCTTCATGGGTCCAGCAAGCTCTACTGGGAACAAAGACCCCAAACCTACAGAGACGGTTCACTACCCACCCCCTCCCCCCGCCACCCCACACCTCCCAGGGCCCTCTAGAGCCTCCGCTCTCAGCTGTACCTCCCGGAGGAGACACAGAGAGCTGTGGTGGTTTTTCTCTGCCTCAGAAGCATCCCCAAGCTGCCGCTTCTAGCAACTCCCTAGACTGTGTTGCTAAAACCAGTCTATACTACTGGATACTGTCTACGTCTTTACATCTTTCTTAAAATACGGAAATGCTTCAGTGAGTTGGGAAGTTAGTAGCAAATATTCAGAGGCCAAAACCGGTGTTAGAGGGAGAGCCCAGAACGAGGGGCGGTGAAAGCTGACCGCCTCCGTGATGACAGTTGGCAAAGCTCTGAACGTGAGGAGGCCTCCTGGCCTCACAGGGCAGGTGCAGGTGACAAGTCCCAGTGGAACTTGCACCCACCCCTGCATGAAGAAAGACCTCAAGGAGGACACGGGACCCTGTGCCCCCAGACGGCTCTCACACACGCGGCTGCTGGTGATGGGCCTCCAGGGTCGGAGTCCTGGGGAGAGGTCCCGTCCAAAGGTTGGCGTAAAGGTTGGGGTGAGGTCCAAGGGGGTGATTCCGGGGGAGAAGGCCAGGGACTGAGGCGGGGAGATGAGGAAGGAGGAGCCAGAAGAATGGGGAGGTAGGAGGGTCCCAGGGAGCAAGACGTCCCGGGTGCCCGTGAGGGAAACGTCCTGAGGAAGACAGAGTGGTGGGTAGCTTGGGGATCTGACCCCCGGGTGTAGCGCTCTGTCCGGACTTGCTGTGAGATGGTGGAAGCCAGAGCCAGTGGATAGAGGAACTACCGGAGACCCTGAGTTTGGAAAATCCCTTCAGAGTTGTGTCTGCCCCCGGGGTAGCCGGGAGGGGGCACGGGGGGACAACGGAGAGGTTCGCACGTACGTCGCTGGGAAGCGCTGGAGGACGGAGGACGGCTGGTGTGGGCCGGGAGCTCCGAGCAGCCCCGGTCTGCGTCCGAGCCGGGACCCCGTCCTCCGCAGGCTCCAGGCCTTGCCCACCCCCACCCCAGGGTCTGCACATCTGACGAGCTCCTTGCTCCCCCGTGGCTCTGACGGACTTGCTCCCGGCGACGCAGAGGCTAGGCCCTTTCTTGTTCTTTTCTACACTTTTATAAACCACCTGTTTCATCACCCATCTGTACCCTTCGCGGGATTGATATCCTACCTGTGATTGGTGATTTCTACAATGAACTCGCCCCCTGTTCTGGAGGTGAAGCTGGCACTTGCCCAATTTTTATGTTCTATGTCTTTATCATTAATAGTTCACAACTTTTAATCTGCACATGCTTTTCACAAATATTCTCCCTTTCAAAATGACACGAAGGGCGCCCGGGTGGCTCAGTCAGTGGCTCGTCTGTCTTTAGCTCGGGTCATCATCCCAGGGTCCTGGTATCAAGTCCCGCATCGGGCTCCCTGCTCAGAGGGGAGCCTGCTTCGCCTCTCCTTCTGCCTCCAGCTCTGCCTACAAGTGCTCTCTGTATCTATCAAATAAATTAATAAAATCTTTATAAATAAATAAATAAATGAATGAATGAAAATCCTCGGAACGGAGGATTCTCTCAGAAGGGGACCTTTTGAGGGAGGAGCGGGCCGCTGCGAGCTGTTCCCACCTGCCGCCTTCTTCAGTGCCGCAGCCCACCAGCCCCGCCCGGCTCTGCTGGGTTACCTGCCCGACAAGCTCTGGGACCGTCAGAAGTCCAAACACAATTCAAGAGGGATTTTAAAAATTCATTGTCACACATTACCTTGTCACGTATTGATGTTACATAAACCGTCTTCTTCTCTAGCTTTTCTCGCTCACATTAGAACATTTTTGAAACCCTCTTGCTTGTGAAGCAGGTACCACTTTCTCCTCACCAAATTTCTCAACCTATTTAAAAAAAACCCTTTACAGGAGTCACACTAGAAACCAAACGTTTAGTGCCCTGTGTAGAGCATTTAGGGACAGAGTTTATTTTCTTAAAGGAATAATATTAAAATCCACAGAGTTCTAGATAAAATAGCCTGTGTGATAACAAAGAAAAGGCATTTATTTCAAAATGAGACGTGGGTGTCGTTGTAATTCTAGATGCCCTTTTGGGCAAAAATCAGCCAAAAAACAGGACATTCTATCTGGAAACAGGGCAGACATGCCTGGGCATGGCCCCCTCGCTGCCTGCATCTGCGTGTTTCCTGCGACCCGGGCCCCTGTGGTCAGCGTCGGCTCAACCTCCCCTCCCTCCCCGCTCCGCCCCTCTTTCTTTCTTTTAAGGTTTTGGGAAAGAGAAAAACAAAGTATCCTCAGGCAAATTCAAGCCAAAATGTCACTAGAAAGGCAAAACTCCGGAATCTAAAATGGGGCACCCTCGGGTTGAGCCCCTTCTCAGAGGGGAACTAGCTGTGGGCTTGGGGTACGTTGGCTCTAAGTTCTTGGGCAGCGAGAACACACCACACTTGAAATGCTCGCGGAGATTTGTTTGTTTGTGAGCCGTGGGTCTGACACGGAAGGAGGGAACGGCTGCAGCGGGAGGGGTGCGGTGGGCGGGAGGAGGGGCCGCTGGGGGACTGGCCCCGGCCTGCGTCTGGCGACAACGGTGTGACCAGCTGGCGCTCCGGGAGCGCGGACGCGGTGGGGATGTCCAGGGCCCGGGCCCGGGGGGCTCCCACAGTAAGTGCGCCACCTGACAGCGTCCCAGTGGCGGAGGGACCTCATTTACTGCCACCGAGGGCCTCCGGCTCTCCGCAAAGAGGGCCTGAAGAGGAGTAATGATCTGGAATCGTCATGAAACACACACGTACTGTGAAGTGTGGTCGGGGGAGATCGCAGCAGCCGCGCTGAGAGTCCACGCCCTGCACCGTCCCCCTGCGCCCGTGCTCAGCGTGACTTGGACTTTCTATTCAGCGTGTGACTTTGTTAACGAAGCTGCGGAAAGATGGGATTTGGAGAATTACGACCTTGTTGGGGCGTGGGGACTGCTTTACCACGGCTGCGTGATGGAAGTTATTTCAGGAGGGAAATCGGATTCTGGGGGATGGACCGCGGCGTAGGGCGAGGGCGGTCAGTGGGCCCGTGGCTGGAACGTGCTGGGTTAACAGAAAAGGGGCTGGTCCAGGAGGTCCGAGGCGTTAGCGGGCAAGTCGGTAGCCGTGACTTCCTCCCCAGGCTGCAGTCTAACGATACCCCCGACGGGTGGCCTGCGCTCCAGGTCCTTACTTATTCCAGACCTGATCACAAATCAGTGACGCTCTAGTAGCCGTCTCCTACCCACGCTCCTGGAACCTTATGAACGAATCAAAAAGCATCCATTTTGGCTATATTCATTGTTTCTGCTCACAATCAGAAAAACCATCGCTTGTACAAAAATGGCAAATCCTCAACGAGGTGGAAATTGGAGCGTTCTCTCTCCACCGGAAGAGAAAAAGTGACATGACATGTTCTCGCATAGGCAGATTGCCTGGGGTGAGATGTTGCAGCGTGTACGACCCCACTCTATGTTTTTAAAGATTTTATTTATTTATTTAACAGAGAGAGATCACAAGTAGGCAGAGAGGCAGGCAGAGAGAGAGGAGGAAGCAGGCTCCCCGCTGAGCAGAGAGCCC